>NC_057938.1:45065645-45171896 GCF_018555375.3 Anguilla rostrata
ACACTTTGGTTTCACTATGTAGAAATTACAGAAATATATGATTGTGTTATGATTTACAGAAATTCAAAATTGAGACATTTTGAATAGTTTTGGACACCAGGGTATCATTTTTTGCTTCACAGATCTTTTGTAGTTCCACATATCACTCTCAGATTATGAGCGCTTGTGTTCAAAAAGTTTACAATCCAGGACATATATAGTTCTACCTGTTAAATATACGTGATCTCTCAGTATTTAATTTCAAACTGAAGGATAACAACTTCATTTTTGCATGTTCACGAAGATAATTGGATTTGTGGCACTTTATTTTTTCTGTTAGATTATATTATGCATGTAATCTAATCAAAGTTAGTATTGTAAATTGTACAAGTGTCTTGTTTCATTTAAGACATTTTCCAAGTCTCTGTGACACTCACATCTGGAGTTTACAGCCTTAAATAGAACATCCCCTAAATAGGTGAGGATTGCCCAGATTTGCCATCTGTGTGGCTGGGTAAAATCAGATCGACTACCGGTTCAGGTTTCAGGTTTAAAAGTATCTTTTCAGCACAGGTATCATCAAAATATATAAAATAAAAATAATATTGTGTGGGGTTTGATGACACTGAATGCATTTCAAGAAAATTTTTCACACAATAAATTAAAAGTAAAAGCAACAGTTTTCTTTTTTTGGCAATTATGAGCTAGCAATGAACAAGCCAGCTTCCACACAAAACAAAGATGGTAACTGCAAAGTTAAAACAAAAACATGGTCCATTGGCTGAAATAGCATCACATGTGCACTTCCTTATTATGCCCACCTTGCCTGTGTATCTGAGTGCCCTGAAATTGGCTACTTTCATCAGAGTACTTTTATCAGATGTTATTGGCAGATGTAGCGAAAGAAGAGAAGAGAAAGAAGAAGAGAAAAAGCAAAATGACCTAAGTTTGGGGCTTTATTGTGTGGACGTGTGACGTTGCATCTGAATTCTGTATATTTACATGAGGTCAGAAGGTACAGAAGGTAGTGTTCTTGAGGGCTGAGAGTCTGAGAGGCCATTGTGGTTATTTCTGTGGGGAAAAAACCACTGAAAAGTGCCAAACTCTTGGTGCTGTGTAGGTGTGGTGCATGCCTCGCAAAGCTGTAACTTGGCGGCGGGCATACCTGCCATCCCATTCAGCTTGGTAAAGCGTATAGGTAGAGAAAAGGGCCTCATTACAGTTCTAATACACAGTGCCTGAATATTTCAAAATACAGCTTTGGTGAGTCCTGTTTTTCAAAAGCTCCGCGTCAAAACAGATTCCTGCATATGACTCATTGTGATCGGTTTAATGTATTCCGTTTTGGAAGCAGGCATTTGGTTAGATCAATTGTAGCCAGAAACCCTATTGACAACTCATGTGTAAAACAATGTCAGTTTTAAACCAGCATTTTACCATCTTCCTTGCTTGGCTAGCGAGCAACACTGCATTGAAGACTGTGAGGCAAATAAGCCAATGAGACTGTATAGATACTTTTGAGAACAGGTTTTCTGCAATGAGTTTGCAGGCCAGACACAACTCTCAAGCTGCACTGCACCAGACATATGAGTCATACATCTCTTCTGCCTTTCAAAATAGAGTCCAATGGTGTGTTCCTGCTTATATCACAGGAGATTTCCATGACTCAAGATCAGTGTAAAAATATATTTTCATAGCTAACCAGAGATTTTTGCTGTTACACTTCATAAAGAAATGGCGAGAGAAGATGCACATAGATAACTAGGCTAACCATTTGCCTATTTCATCTAGTACAGATAAGAAGCAACAGATAGTTCTAATCAGTTTGCCAATTTTGACCTAGAGCTACCGAGTTTTTGGCTTTCAGTGTTACAAGTTGACAACAGTTGGGGCTTGCAGTGTAAAATCGGTCTATAAATAAACATAGAATGTGACAGAAATTCATTAAGTAACGCAAATCATACATAGACCATTTTATAGCTACTGATTTAACAGGGAACAATATACACTGATGATAGTGTCAGTATTCCAGCTCTGGCTTATTCTGGCATATTTTTGCCTGTGCAACAAGAGAAGCTAATTGGATCTTGGCACGACTTGATACCAGGCAGACTTTGGATATCATGTGATTTGCTGTCAGAGCTTTCAAAACATCTGAACAATGTGTGCAGTGCCTTCCTAAGCCTGTGGGATTGTTGGTTTCTCTGCTATGATGTCTTCCTCATAGGCAGCTACATCAATTGCCAGTGCCCTGGGTTTCCCTTGGCATACATGTAAATCACCCATCAGTTCATTCTTTTTGTTCTGTCTCTTCTTTTATGACATGCACTGTTTGGTGCTTGTTCTTATTGGAGCTACAACAAGGCAATGGAACGTGTTTATACTGTATTTACATTTGTTAGGTGTGGATAGTGGAGGCTGACGTAGCGAGATTAAGTAGAAATAATTGTTCATAGCTGGTAAAAAGTGAGGGGGGGAAATGGGTCGGGGGGGGGGGGGTGTAAGTTGGATAGCAGAGGATACTCTGTGTTAATCAGCCTGCTTTTTTTGGTTTAATCAGTCACTTTTGCCCTTCATCTGGTCTACGAAATTACATATCCAAAGGTCCTTTCCGAACTGATGTCGAACTGATGTAAAATGTGATTAGGTGGTTTTAATCAGTCAATCACATTTGATCCCTCAGCTGAAACAATCTGGTGGCATTGTTTAAGAAATTATATATAGTGTGTGTGTGTTTGCATGTGTGCATGCAATATATGCATGTGTCTGTGTCTGTGTGTGTGTGGGGAGATGGGTATTGGGGGAGGTTAATTGTCATTCATACAGAGGATCTTTTGGCCCACAGCACATAATAAGACTCTTCCCTCCATGCTATCTTCAGTGCATCATCAGTCAGCCTCACCTCCTGCCACCCAGTATAACAGCTTAGGTCTGAAATGGATTTATACCTGATGAATCAGCCGCAAAAGAAAAGATGCTGCATCCCTGATCAGCTCACTAAATTCAAGTGACTCTGTGTGAATCTGAGTCTCTCATATCATCTAATTGAATCAGGCAGCCGTTGCTGTCAATATTCTGTCAATGTTTGAGATTTGGCTTACGCCAGAAGAGCAGTTTGGCAGTAGACCCTTGATAAGAGCACTTATCGGCTGCACATCACAATTATGAGATTCGAGGGAAGAGGACAGACTTGCTGCAATTCTTTTCAATTACATCAGATGACCTGTAAAGTAAAGGAGTAGTGCTGGTCAAAAAAAAAAACTTGTTTCTACTGCTAAGATAAGGGGTTTGTACAAGGTGTGGGACTCACATAAGCATTGTTATATATATATAGGACAGGCAGGACGAGGACGTTCACTTGACCACACTATTACACAGGGACGCAGGGAATATACTGTATCCTGATGATTGGCAGATGGTGTGACCAATTCAACGTAGCCCCGCCCTAAATTGGCACGAGCCCCATTAAAATTTGATTCCGGACCAAACCCAGTGCTTTAGCCAGACATATCACCCAAGAGCCCAACTATTTTCTTCTCTGACAAATGATATAATCACTTCTGAAGAACAGCAGAAACGGTGCCACGGTCTGAAATTGAAATTAATTATTATATTAAGGATCCGTGGCAAAAAGGAAATAAAACAGTTGTTAATTATCCACCATATCAGAGAGGATATCTTTACGCATTCTGGCTGTCACGGATCCATTAGTTTTGCCGCTTCCCTTTCTAGGTGTGCCTGGTGTTTGGGATTGGAATAAATCAAATATTAAAGGTTTTAATTAGGCATCTGCTGCCAAAAACCCCCCTAATTCATTCAGATGGAGAGCATGCAATGAGGAACCCCTACACTGAAATGTGAGAATTAACTTAACTAATTGGATTTGCCTGCTAAGCCCTGTTCGCAAGGGATGGAGAGGGGGGAAAAAAGGCAGAATTATGGATGATCTCTGTATCACAGTCAGGCCGACGGATGAAAAAAAGCGGGGGGGAAAAAATGGAATGTAAATCAGCCTTGTGTTTATCTTCCTCGAGGAGAGTCCCTCGGCGTCCCTCCTCTGGTGAGACAGGGGGACAGAACCACCTCCTCTGGATGGGGACTGAACAGTGGATGAAAAATCCCGCTGTTCGGTCAAGAACGAATTTGAGGTGACACTATTACTTTAGCTACAGTATTTATTTGTTGAGCAGACCTCATTCTAGGGTGACTTACACAGCGTATTTATTCATTTTCTAGCTCATCCATTTATGCAGCTGGATGTTTACCATAACCCAGTGGTGTAATGGCTGAGTTATCATACTACCTGGATTATCAGCCTGCCACCTAGAGGTCAAAAGAGTAATTCCCTCATCGCTTCTCAACACTGCCAACAGACATAAGATGCTGATGACGGGATGTTAAGGGAGTTATCATGCATAGCTGTAACTACCATGGAGGTTATGACATTGGTTATTTTCCTTGAGAAAGTTTGGTTGATTCATATCTTAAAATTATGTCATAATAGTGTTTACCATAAAGAAAACACCAGAATGCAATGTTGCACAGTTTTGTGATGATTTTTCTCTTACTATCAGAGATGCTTTCCCGGTGTTATTTTTCTAGCCAGGTAGAAGCTATTAAGCAGACTATTATTTGATAAAAGTGTGTTTATCGACTTGTCACAAATTAAATTGAGCAGACAAATTCTAATCTTTGTAGAAAAATTATTACAGAGGTGGTCAGAGTAAGAACATGTTTCTCGAGAGCTCCAATTATAGCTAGTTTGATAATGCTCTGAAATGTTCAGTATAAGCATTTAGTTCAGTTCACTTATGTGGTGTTAAACTAAATAATATAGCTAGGGGTCAGGTATTGTACAACTTATCGTGGAAATAAAATGAACATACAACTGGCTCTCTGTTATGCACTCTTTCTCACTGGTGAGCCATACAGGCTTGTGTCTACCTAGCTAGCCAAGGACCATACAGTATGGTATGAATGTTTGTTATAGCTACATTATAGGGGAGAGGTATATGAGGGCACAGAGCGTTTTGAGACATAATGGTGTCATTTAATTAAAACAAAATTATGTGGCCTTGGCTCATCTGAACTTTTTGTCTACCCTTAACCTCCTACTTCCATTTCAGGAAAAGTATTTTAGACTGCACTCTCACATACACAGACATACAGGGAACTGGAACTATTTGCAAAACAGCAGGCTTGTAGTGTGAACTTTTTCTTAATTTTTATTTATGATCCTGATGTTTCCTTTTAACCAAGTTACTTATAATTGCTTTGTAAAGAAACTGTCTACCAGTTTAAAGAGTCAAGAGAAGCTGAGTTTCACATCTCAGGCAGTCGGAATCTTATTAATGTCCATTTCATAAAAAGGACCCAAATGAAAATTACTCAATAGATGTGTGCCCAGAATATAGCCATGTATCATTCAATTACATAGATTACTGGACCCGAAAGGCTTCTTTTTAGATAAAGGGAACTGTTTAAAATTAATTGAAAACTTGGCTTTTTGCCCTTTTTTGCTTTAAAAAAAACATAAAGATTCTGCAGATGTTTATATTGTTTTTTTCAACATTTATGAATGTGCTTGTTTTCATCTAAGTTGGCAGGACTATCATTTACATTTCAATAGGGTATTTATGAATATGAAATATGAAATGTGAAGAGGCATGTTAAAGTTGCCTTTTAACAGTTAGATTAAAGGAAAAAGTAATATTGGTGAACTGATCTATTTGAGAATAATAATGCCATCTGTAGGCCATCTAATGAGAATATTTCCCTCTGTTATAAGGTTTAATGATCTGACATTCCAAGAAATTACAAAAATGAGGCGACACATTGTTTTCCACTTCTACAAATTCCATTTCTACACAGCTTCAAGTTTCAGCAGTAACTATGGAGTGAAATCTGTGGATTTTTTATGGAGCATTCAACAGTGAAAATAAAATAAATGGGTTTTTGACTACTTTCATTTTTTTAGCTTTACATTTTCATTCAGGAGTAAATCAGACTCATTTTAAGGCTTCATCAATAAGCTGCTTAATCAATAAGTAAAATGCAAGCCAGCAATTTGTTGGTCCTGTTGTGAATTAATCTCTCAACTGTCATTGCCTTTGATTGTGGTTTGATTTGGTATAGGAGTTTTCCTCAATATTGAAAATATGTGTAGATGGGAAACAAATGTGATGAATTGTGAAGAAAGTTGACTTAAAGTTGACAGTTAACTTTGGATTTTCATTTCACAGAAATGAATTAGTTTAGTTTACAATTTTTATTGTGCATCAGCTATAAGGGTGTAAAATATTAATATTATGTGGAGCAATAGGCATTTTACGCCTCACTTTATCATTTGGCCCTATTTGCTGAATTTTGATTCCAAAGCTTGTTAGGTAGAGATTGTTCTCTGAATATTTTATAATATCTTTTTACTTGAACAGCTTTTTATAACAGCGGTTTACTTTAAACTAGTTTTGAACAACATAGACAATTATATGCAGCCTATTCATTCATTTTGGCTCTTTTTATTTTCCACTTGCCTTTTTTCAAATATTTTTATTTCCATTTTTTGCTAGTGTTTTTTTTTTTTTTTTTAGCAGGGATGCATATCTTAACCGTGGAACCTGCTGTGTTACCAACCCTTAGTTGCCATGGACACCGTTGGGAAAATTCTGTGGCGTGTTGTTTGGTAGCCATTTATCCTGCCGCGGAGATCTGACTTACGGGAAGCAGGTTCCCTGGAACCCGTGTCTCTCTGCAGAGGAAGGCGGTGTTGATGGGAAGCATTCGTGGAGCAGCATCTGCCCTCAGGAGGAAAAAAAAGAGAGATTTACGGCCTGCAAGCTTCAGCAACATAGCAGCGTTTTTATTTATTTATTTTTATTATTATATAGGGCGCGACATTGTAGGTCAAATCAAACAAGCCTATAACATGTTACAGTGTTACACTGAACTTTATCAGCACTGAGGTGCAGAGGAGAGGCAATTCACATCCCAGGCTAGAGTGTCTCGTGTTTGCGATATGGGTCATTTAGCAATGGAGTAGAAACGGAACTGATCTGTACAGTACCTCTAGTTGGCAATATTTTCTAGAGCATCACTCTGCTCTATTATGATTACCGGATACTTATATTATTCTGGATAACATGGATAGCTCAGCCATCACCATAAATAAGAATAAAATAAAATTGTCAATCTGGGCGTAGATTCAGTCAGCAATTGTTTTTAACATTGACAGACAAGTAATTGGTTGTTTTTTTTTTTCCAGGTTGGTGGCTCAGAAATAACCAAAATGAACTGCCACGCGGTGTTTGTGAGTGAACATAGATCGAATCCAGGCCCCAGTTATTCAATGGAAATGTTTTTTCGTAGGACAACATTTTTACACTGTGCATTCATGGTACTAATATAAAGACTTCGTATCATCAATGCAGTATCACAGTGACTGGCAAAAGCCACCAGCTGTGTTTGCACTAATTAAAGGCATCTCTTCAGAATCACACTGCCACATAATGTGCTCGCCCGTTCTTAAATTGCTAAATTTTCCAGAATTTTCCCACCAGGTTTTACTTAATGAGGGTAAGAATGGTGAATCCAAGAAGTGTTATCGCTAGTGTCTAGTAGTAGTCTGCTTATTAACTATAATTTAGTATGCCATATCTGACCATAAAAGCTTACCCTCACCCAAAAAAATACACTTATAATTTGGTATGCCATAATTGACCATCAAAGCTTGCACTCACCCCAGAAACTAACATGTACATCACGTGAAAACATGATGGTCAAAAAAATATATATATATCAATAACTGCGGTGTCCAGAGTCAAGTATTTTTCCTTGGAGAGTTACTGCCTTTTACTTTTATTTTTGGATTCACACTTTGAAAGAACTGATAGGTTTCCTTTTCGTTTTTTAATGCATTTAATTAATGGAGAGGATTTCATCCTTCCTACAACTACTATGAAACGTATGATTGTAATCACATGCAGAAGAAACGCTCGTTTTCTGAAAAGACTTGGCCCCGGAGATTTCTGATTCAGTCAGTGTTTACCAGCCCTTCCCTCTGCAGTGCTGCTTGGTTGGGACTTTCTGCGTTTGTATCATTCTCAGTTCATAATGCCAGTATTTACATCATTTCACATTTAATTGCTACCCCGCGACTGCTTACGAAAGACATTCATTCAAGCAGGAAATGCTGCGTATTGTATCCCATATCCGAAGCTTTTAAGCAGGGCCTTTTGAGAGTTTAATCTAAGCGGACTGAAAAGGAAGTAATCTGGAATAGGTTGTTTGGCGAGTAATGATAGCTAATTCAGTCCCGATGTTGAATGATGGAGCAAACGCTCTTTAACTGACATCAGACGCAGCAAGAGAGGGATGCTGAAATGGACTTTGGCACATGGGACAGTGCGTGTGGTTGTTGAATGTGGATGGGGGTGGGTCGGGATAGAGTGGGGGTTGGTTCAGTTCTGGATATACATATCCTTCATCATATGTGAGGTTATCAATGCAGTAAGGTGAGGAAGCCCGGATAAATCAAAACAGGAACCAGAGCTTTAAACAAATTGCACATTTTGCTTCAAACGGCGTAATTAGTAAACATTTGGAAAGTATATCTGAGCTCATGATGTCTGAGAATGCTGTCTTAGTTCACATCTCCTTTTTTTTCTTTCAAAATGATGAAGTCAGTCTGTGCTGTCTGGCTTTCCGTGCCTAACATGCTCTTTAAGGTGGAAAGAAAAAGTATTTGGAGGCAAGATGGCTCAGCATGTTTGTGATCGCAGTGCCTTTTCAAAAAACAGAAGCAGAAATATTCAGCTTAATTTATTCCTTCTTATGACACTTCTGTTGAAGCTTGGCTCCATGGTACAGGCTCAGCTTCAAAGGTAACATGAAATACAAAAACTAACAGTTTTATGGTACAGTCATGGTAATGGTGTGCCTTAACAGAAAGTGCTGTCCAAACCGTATTGTCCAGTTAATGAATCAAAGTCCTTAATTTCTACAAACTTAGTCATTTTCATTCCCACATCTAAAACAGTCATTTAAAAACTGTCAAAGCCACTACTCCCATAAAAACACGCAACTGCACTTTATTGCTGGTGAAGTAACTCAACACATTAAAGTCAAAGAGTAATGGTGTGGTTTTTTTTAAATCTATCAATATCCGTGTATTGTAACAGCCTAATTGCTTAAATATGGAATTGTGTAGCATCGTTAAAATATGTTCACTTGTCTAGAACTGCTCTTTGCAAAAGGAACATTTTATGTGGGAGTATGTTTTAAAATGCTGAACAGAATAATGGTGTCAGTATCAGGAAGCAAATAACAGTGCAATTACAGAACCTTTTTTCCCCAAGAAAAGAAAACTGATGAGAAGTATCAATTTTCAGACCAATCTGAATTTCACACTCTTCTGCTATCTATCCTAGTCTTTTGTTATATTCGCCTTTGCGTTCCCTGACCCCAATTTTTAGTTTGCAGCTATGATTAGGAAGCCCAGAGGAATCTAACGCCTTCCGCAGCAAACTGAGGAGGCTAGGATATTTCTGCTCTCTGGGGAGGCTGTGAATTCTACTGGATGTGGAAATAGATTTTCAAGTCTTGTTCTTAGCTTCTCAAGGTCTTTCACATCATGGCACAATTTGCTGAAACAGTTTACCCTTAGCAGTAGAGAAATTCGCCAGTCCATAGCACACGTTAAAAACAAAGTTCAATTAACCCATTTGCATTGCATTCCCCCCTTACTCTATGCTGTATATAATAACAAAAAGCTATAAAACTCCAAATAATTGAAACAAGCAGGAGGAGAATTACGTTTCTGTATCTTATTATATTTTAGAATCACTTAAACAGGTCTAGTTGCATCAGGCATGTATTCTGTTATATTAAGTACACATTTGCTCACATTCTTCCTCAAGGAGACTGTTTGTGCTCCATTAAATATAACTCACATGAGGAGAATTTAAAATCATACAGACCTCTAAACTATAAATAGATCTGTAAAATGTCCTTCCGTGGGGCGTGATGAATAGCTTGTACCTGCTCTCCTCATTTCAATTTGAAGGTCAATTATTTTCTTAATATTAGGCATAAATTAAATCAATGTTCATTTTTCATCACAGCCAACAAAAAGTGTGAGAAAAAAAATTATCTCAAGGGTGAAGATTTTAATCCTTTTTAGTAGTTGTGTCGGGGGTTAAGAATAAGGAAGAAAATTCTGACTCTAGCCAAATGTCAATTCAATTGAATTCAAACAGCTTTATTGGCATGAAAATAATGAAACAATATTGCAAAAGCCAAAGAGTCGATATCTATGAATTAATAGATTCAACATTTGAATGGTGAAATGTAAGGGCAGTTTAGTTACAGTAACTCAGACCCCCTTGCTTTGTGACATGGGTGAAATTTTGGCACACAAATTTACAATGGTGTTTACAAGCACTTTCAACCAACTAACTCTTTCTGTTGAGACCTCTGCCATGCTAATGTCCAAGATGATTAAATCAGTGTTTTTTTTCAACCGAACAAAAGATGCATAATAGCATTTCCATCCTTTGTATCTTATCCACCCCGCTCCCTCTTAATTAATTGTCTGTTACTTTGATGCAGGGTACACTTACGTACCGACCCAGAGATATTTTTTTTCCAGGCGAGGCGGTCCATTCTGAAATCCAAAATGGGTGTCTGCTGAGTTTGGAAAACATGTGACAAATGGCCCGAAGTAGTTGTTTATCATTCAGGTAATTAGGGCATTACAAATGACACGTTGCTCAGTAAAGCAGGCCTTGTGTTACCGACTATTTAGTAAGTCGCAGGCCCGAAGCGAGCCGGCTGTAAAAACACAGCACAAAAAAGGAGAGGAAAATCGATACTATATTACCTCAATTAAACTTGCGCAATCACCCCGGTCTGAAGCCTGTAGCATGGAGCACGCCGCGGAGCAGCCAGTCCATTACCTTCTGATAAGTCTAATGTCCCGCGTATAATTACGGCGATATTTCATCCCTGTTTGCCGCCTGATCAATGGGTGCGAGATATCTGTGTTTGTCAAATATTTTTTTTGTGTGTGTGTGTGTATGCGTATGTGAGCGATAGAATAGAACTGGTGTAGAAAAGTGCTTTCTGAAGTCGGCGTAGGATTGAATTCTCCGCACTGAGGGGAGATAAAGTTATGCACCATCAACTGGATACTTGGCTGTGGTTAAATAATGATTCCAATCAATAGCATTATCCCACAGGTTATTTGTTGTGAGGGGTGTACTTCAGTTTACCAGGGATTTCCAAAGTTTAGATTCCCTAAAAACACATGGAGTAACTGCACTCACAATCCCAGGGATATTTAAACAAAAATAAAAATAAAAACACTTTGTGAATCCCTTGCTGACCTGATGACCTGTGTACTAGCTGCAAATCTGCTGTCTTATGACTTTCTCTCTCTCGTTATTCCACAGTTTGCAAAATGTCAGGGAAAAAAAAAATTAGCAAGTGGTAAAAGGAAGTTAAATTGTATGATTGATTTAATTTATTGCCAGAGTGGTTTGGCTAGCAAACTGTAATAGTTCCCTCAGTATGAAAGGCTACATTAGTATCTATAATACAGAGGGGGAATACATCTGATTAGGTTTCTTAAAAAGTACAAGCGCTGACAAACAAACAGTATCAGCTTTTTTTAAATGTCTAGGGCATTTTGCTTACACAAGTGAATTCAGTTGCTGCAGCGACCGTAACAGATTGACCATAATATCTATACCAAAGTGAAAATGCAGTGTTAAGATCTAAGGGAATTCTTATTTAGGTTTTACATAGCTTTTGGTAAATGAAACTAATATGTATGCCACGTTGCAGTTCTAGTTCTGCCTCGTCTCCTGTGTGATCTGAGTTTGCTAGTTTAATGTTTTGCACATGTAATCACAGCTACTTTGAAGGTTCAATGTTTGTTATAGCACTATTAATATCACTTCTGCCATGCTCTACTAATCCACTCCACCATGCAAATACACACTGAAGCAACACAGTGCAACTGTCCTTTCTTCAGGCAAAGGTGAAACACATTATAGTATACAGTATATATCTCCGCCTGCCGTAGTCCCCAATACGTCTGTACATCAGTGAGCTGAACATATGTAAATATTACTATTCATGAATGCTATAGGAGATTATCTCTGGCCTGTGTTTCTATAAAATGTTGGACAAAGGAGTATTTATCCAGCAAGTATGCGTAAATTAGGTCGTTAGAGGTTATAGGAGATTGCACATATTTCTCACAAAGACAACAGAAGATCACAGTGGAGAAACATCACCGTACCTGTCCTTTTGCTACTGCATAAGCTGTTTGAATGCACAGTCTCTAAAGAACATCTAATTTTGTGTGCGATATAATGAATAGCTAGAAAATGGGACAGCAGACAAAGGGTTCTTTTATGTATATGCTAGTGTATTTCCTGCAGCAGGAGTTATTGTGATGTCGATGCTGATCTTCCCTTTAATCAGCATTTCTCAGCAAGGTATTATTTCTCATTCTTGTTCACATATGTGCCTGCCTTTTTCCCCTCACTTTTTGTAAATGTACTTCATCAAAATGTTATCAGAATTCAATACATTCTTTGCGGATATTTGTACATTGTAAAAACATCTTTCAACACATAAAGCCATTTAATAAATTGCTTCTTGATCTAATGATAGATGATGTAGAAATTAACAGTTGGGATACATACATATATATATATATATATATATGAAGAAGATGGTTAAAAATAGAAGATGGTTAAAAAAAATATATATATATATATATATATATATTTTTTTTTAACCATCTTCTTGAAGCACATGTAGAATATCAAATTAGCTATTAACTCATCCTACTTATACACATAAAAGGGGGGAATAGTGGATTTGGAGACAACCTTTTTATAATCTATTCTAACTTTCTCACTCAAGTTTCCCAAGTTGGAAAATACTGGATTTATGAGATTTGTAAGTGGGTTATTAGCATCTGCAAATGAACAATTATGAACCAAACAAACTGAATAGCATTATAGTCTCATTATACTGTATCAAACACAGAAGTAAACTATGCTATTTTTAAAATGTTTAGCAAAATGTTCAACTCTGACCAAGTTTATACGTACATTTTATATGTACACTATGTATATGTAAAAATGTACACTATCGTTGATTTGACTGTTTGGGGTAATAGTTGTTACAAGCACCACCCCTTTTATGTGAACATGCTGATAGCTAGAGTGGGAAATCATGGGTTGACAGAGCGAGTTTATAACCAGCCTCATAATACCAATTATCCATGATTGCCATGGTTTGGATTTGTTGACACGGCTGTCTTGGACTTACCTAAGTTGAGTTACTTTCTTGATACGGGCCCCAGCTCCCTCTAAAGAGAAACATAGGTACTGTAGCATTTGGAAATCACAGTAATGTCAAGGAGACGGGATAACCAGACTGGTACCCCCGACATGCCTCAGAGCATGGTCCCAGCCATTGCATTGTAATTCTGTTGCGTCTTGGGCACTTGTCAGCGTGTTAGCATCTGCTTTAGAAAGCCATTTACTAATACATTTATGCACGCGTCGTGGTTTAAATGTTTTCTAGCGAGCTTAATTTTCTCATGAGAGATAAGAAGTTGGCTGCCTTATTGAAAAGGCTTTGAAAAACAGACTGTCAACCCTACAGGCAGGGGTACTGATGAGCTGACCAATGAAAAACAGGAGAAAGTGGGGCAGGAGCTGAAAAGACACGCACAGACACACACACACGCACGCACACACACACACACACACACATCGGCACATAGTTCCCTGCTCTCCCTTTGCCTTTGATAGAAGTTGGTAGAAAAGCATTGAGGGAGCTTGAAACAAGCTACACATTAATATTTTAAAAAGGGCATCCACTACTTTTGATGTACAGACCTTTATGCAAATTGAGCAGTTGATACAGGTCCCAGCAGAGAATGTGCAGCTTTATTCTTTGTTCTGGATTTCTTTTCTTAATAAATCTAAGCGAACTTTTCACACTCCCTCTGCAACCTTGTGAGCTGTAGGGAAGGAAAGTTAAACCCCTGTGCCTGCCGCCTGTGTGTGCGTGTGCGTGTGTGCGCACACCCCCGCGTGCATGCATGAATTTGTATGTGTGTGTGTGTTTATCTTTGTACCAATGTGGAGGGATCAGTATATAGATATATCTGATTTCAGATAGACTGCAAAAATGGATATACAGTGACATGAAAAAGTATTGGCCCCTACCTGATTTTCTCTATTATTGTTTTTTTTTCACACTGAATAGTCTCAGATCTTTTGACAAAATATGATGGAACCTGTATAAACACAAAACACATTTTTTAAATAATGTCATTTATTATATGAATAATAATACTTATTATAATAATAATTTCCCCTTAAACGTATCAACTGGTTGCACCACCTTTAGCAGCCATAACTGCAACCAAAGGTGTCCTATAATTTGATATCAGTCTTTCACATCAATGTGGAGGAATTTTAGCCCACTTGTCTTTGCAGAACTGCTTTAATTCAGGCAAATTGGTAAGTTTTTGAGCATGAATTTCTTGTTTCAAGCTGTGCCACGGCATTTCTATTGGGTTCAAGCCGCTAGGCCACTCCAAAACTTTAATTTTGTTTCTTTTCGTCAATTTAGATGTGGACTTGCGTTTGTGTTTGGAATTATTGTCTTGCTGCATAACCCAATTCCACTTTAACTTCTCCTTGAGAATTTTCTGGTACATATCAGAATTCATGGTTCCCGAAATATTGGAGAGTCGACCAGGTCCCGTGGCAGCAAAGCATCCCCACTCCATCACACTACCGCCGTAATGTTTGACTGTTGGTATGATGTTCTTACTGTGAGACTCTGTATTTGCTTTATGCCACACATAATGGCCCGCTTCCACATAGAACATTATCCCAAAAGGCTTGGGGATCATCCAGGTACTTTTTCTGCAAATGTGAGATTAGCATTGATGTTTTTCTTGGTTAGCAGTGGTTTCTGCCTTGCTACTCTCCCATAAATCTCATTTTTGCTCAGTTTATTTTTTATTGTGGAGTGTTACGTGCCATGTTTTTCTTTTGTGTGGACTTCCCTGCCTTCACCTGTCAGTCACCATCCACCAAGTCCCACCTTCACCAAGCCCCACCCTCCGTGTCAATTCTGGACAGCCAATCATAACTCGCCACATCTACTATAAAAACCCCACCTGTTTGTAACAATGCATGTCTGACTGTTTGCTCTGTGTTATGTCTTTGACTATGTATGTTAACACCTCATTTGAACTTGTCTTGTTTTATGTACACTTCCAAGGCTTGGGACAGGTAAGACTGGGGGCTCCTGTACATATGCCCGTAGGCTATGTTTTGTATAGATTCACTAGTCCTTAGGGGTGCTTGCCAACCAATTGTATTTCAGTCTGCTAGTTAGAGTAGATAGGCCTTTTGTTTGTGTACTTGATACACTAGATTAGTTTACTCTCTGGTTTAGCTAGCTTGTTTGTTTGTTCTTTTGGCAACATCCAGCGTCCGTTGACCCTGGTAGTGTGTGTCTGGGTTGTTATATGTCTGGTAGTTTGT
This sequence comes from Anguilla rostrata, assembly GCF_018555375.3. Taxonomy (NCBI): domain Eukaryota; kingdom Metazoa; phylum Chordata; class Actinopteri; order Anguilliformes; family Anguillidae; genus Anguilla; species Anguilla rostrata. The sequence continues at coordinate 45,081,212 of NC_057938.1, forward strand.
TGCACCGTTTTGTTTATCACAGTAAACACCCGTGCACTGAGTTGCTGCTTTGTCTGTGTTATTTTTGTTGTTACCATATCTACAGCATTAACATCTCCCGGCCATTTAACATCAAGTTACATACCCCATGCACCCCTAGACCCATGGGGTCGTAACATATTTGGGGGCTCGTCCGGGATTGCTGAATTGTGTAACAAAAAAATTTACTGTAAAGATAACATTGTGTGTACAGTGGTGCAGTATTAGGACAATGACTTTGTTTGATGTCAATGACTTTCTGAGCAATCTGTCAGATGATGCACTGGATCTGTGCCGTAAGATTGACCTGCTGGAAATTGCAGAGCACGTGGGTCTTGTGGTGTCTGCTGCTCTCCGGAAGAGAGAGATTAAGTCGCGGGTAAGGGAGAGGCTGGTGGAACTCAAAATTCTTGCCTCGCCTGTTGCTGTTTGTCCGCTTGTCCAGCCTGACATGTCGCCTACTGGGCCTGCTGCGAGTCCACAGTCGCCTCGGGGCGCTGGTGGTTCTGCTGTGGTAGGAGTGAAAGAGGAGATTCCTCCAACTACCCCTCCACCTACATTGCCCAGGTTTGAGGCGTACTCGCCGAGTTCTTGTGGGTCGGGTAGTAATGCCCGGCTAAAGATCCGTCTCGCCCGGTTGAAGTTCGAGGCTGAGGAGAAGGCTCGTAAGGCAGATACTGAGGCACGAGAGAGGGCACGAAAACAGGAACAGGAATTTCAGTTAGCTATGCGTAAGCTGGAATTGGAGACAGAGGTTAAGATGCGGCAGCTGGAGTTACAAAATGCTACAGAGCAAACTTCCACTGTGGTTACCCCAGGTACGTCCCCACCGCTTGGTTTTGCTGGCTATGATGTCAGGAGACATGTGGCATTACCCTCTTTCAGGGAGACTGAGGTAGATGCCTATTTTAGCACTTTTGAACGTTTGGCAGCAGCTCTTAACTGGCCCAAAGAAATTTGGACAACCTTGCTGCAGTGTAAACTAATTGGAAAAGCACAAGATGTAATGGCTACACTAACTCTTGAGGATAGCATGAACTATGATGTGGTAAAAGCGGCTATTCTTCGTGTATATGAGTTGGTCCCGGAGGCCTATCGACAGAAATTTAGAAATCAAAAGAAAACCTCCGCCCAATCGTTCGTAGAGTTCGCCAGAGAAAAGGGAACTCTGTTTGACAAATGGTGTGCTGCGAGTAAAGTTGATAATTATGACTCTCTTCGTGAATTAATTTTGATAGAAGAGTTTAAAAATTGTGTTCCGGAACGTGTTGTAGTTTACTTAAACGAACAAAAAGTGATGTCTTTGTCTGAAGCTGCGATATTTGCGGATGAGTTTGCACTCACTCATAAGACTGTGTTTGGTTCCACCCAAGGAGCTAAGTCTGTTGCTTCCCGCAGTGCAAAAGACAACGAATCTCCAAAAGATTCCAAAATGTCACCCCCACGGTCTAAAGAGGAACGTGAATGTTTCTACTGCCATAAGGTAGGGCATGTTATTGCTAACTGTTTTACTTTGAAAAAGAAAACCGCTGCCCAAGCTAAGCCTACAGGCTTTGTTAGAATTGTTCCTCGAACTGATCAGTGTTTAAACGGTCCTGAAAGCAAACCTGAAGATGGTTTTGAGCCGTTTATTTTTGAAGGTTTTGTTTCCCTTTCCGGTGATCCGACTGAGCAAAAACCGTGCGGATTTTAAGAGACACGGAGCTTCGCAATCCTTCGTGTTAGCCGACGTGATAGCCGTATCGGACGTGACATATAGTGGTGCTAATGTGGTAATTCAGGGCATTGATATGGCCTTGGTTACCGTTCCCTTACACAAAGTACATGTTCAGACTGATTTAGTCACGGGTTATTTTAATGTGGCTGTACGGTCCGCTTTACCTGTACCAGGCGTGGACTTCATTATGGGCAATGATCTTGCCGGAGGTAAAGTGCGTCCAGTACTCGAAGTTTTAAATAACCCCGTATCATGTCCCATCTCTGACATGTCTAGATCACTTCCCGGTGTTTTCCCTGCTTGCGTGCTCACTCGAGCTCAATCAAAGAAGTGGGGTGAGGAAGTTGATTTATCAGAATCTGTTTTAGCGTCCACTTTTACTGAGGATAGTCATCTCACCAAACCGGAAGTACCACGTGTAAAGTCGGAGGTAGGTACAGAGGTTGAACCTCAAGATTTTTGTGAAAAAGAGGAATCTCTTACCTTATCTCTAGAGTTTGCCTCAGATAAATTGCCTGTCACTCGCGAACAACTTGTTGCTGCTCAGGAAAATGATCCGTCTTTGCGTAAGTATTTTGAGATGGTGGTTAAACCTGTTGCAATGAAAGAAAAGTCGACTGCTTATTTTGTAGATAATGGTTTGTTAATGCGGAAGTGGTCGTCTTCATTAACTAAGGGAGCCGAATGGGGTGTGGTTTTTCAAATTGTGGTACCTGGCATGTATCGACCACAGGTGTTGACGTTGGCACATGAAAATCCATGGTCTGGTCATTTGGGAATTTCTAAGACGTATAATCGTGTGTTAAAGAATTTCTTTTGGCCAGGACTTAAAAGTGCTGTTGTAAAACACTGTCGGTCTTGTCACATTTGTCAGGTCACGGGAAAACCTAATCAGGTTGTTCCACCAGCCCCGCTCTGTCCAATTCCAGTACTTGGTGAACCATTTCAGCATGTAATTGTTGATTGCGTGGGTCCGCTTCCTAAGGCAAAGTCTGGTCAACAGTTTCTGCTCACTATAATGTGTATCGCGACTAGATTTCCGGAAGCTATTCCATTGCGCACCATCACTACCAAGAACGTCATTAAAGCACTGACTAAGTTCTTTTCTATATTTGGATTCCCTAAAATTATCCAAACGGATCAGGGTTCTAACTTTGTCTCGAAACAGTTTCAACAATTTGTGCAGTCTCTAGCTATTAAGCATCAGATCGCAAGTGCTTACCACCCCGAGAGCCAGGGGGCACTAGAGCGTTGGCATCAGACTCTCAAATCGGCTCTCCGCAAATATTGTTTGGAGACTGGAAATTGTTGGGAAGAAGGGTTGCCATACATTCTGTTCGCTTTACGAGAAGCGGTACAGGATTCGTTAGGGTTCAGCCCTGCTGAACTAGTGTTTGGGCATACTGTTCGGGGTCCTTTAAAAGTTTTAAAGGATCAGTTCATGTATGACTCGGATATAAAGCCTAATGTGTTGGATTACGTTAGTCAGGTCCGAGAGAAATTGCATCATGCCTGTTCCATTGCTAAAGAGTCGCTATCTTTGTCTCAGAGTAAAATGAAGCGTCGTTTTGATTGGAAGGCTGTTGATCGCAATTTCAAACCTGGTGATCAGGTCCTAGTTTTGCTACCGATTGCTGGATCTGCTTTGTCTGCTCGTTTTTCTGGTCCCTATACTGTGGAAGAAAAACTGAGTGAAAGCAATTACGTAATTCAAACACCCGATCGTAAGCGTCAGTCACGCGTGTGCCATATTAATATGCTTAAGGCATATAATTCTAGGACGACACTTCAGTCGAAGGATGTGAAGAAAGTTCTGCCTGTGTCACGAGTTTCTAGCATTAGCCCTGTACCTAGTAACCCCAGTTTTAATTGTACAGAGGATGAGGATGGCCTCGTGCTTCGGAACGCCCCTCAGCAGTGTGCTAGACTCACCAATTCGGAGACTTTGTTAGAATTGTCGTCCCACCTTGCTCACTTATCAGATGTTCAAAGGTCTGATATTGTTAATTTAATACATGAGTTTCCAAATCTTTTTGGTGATACTCCCTCACAGACTACCGTAACACATCATGACATTGATGTGAACGGTGCCGCCCCTATTAGACAACACCCATATCGGGTTAATAGTACAAAACGTGAGGCTATGAGACGGGAAGTGCAATACCTGCTAAAAAATAATTTGGCTAAGCCCAGTGCTAGTCCATGGAGCTCGCCATGTATTCTTGTGCCGAAACCTGATGGAACGTCACGTTTCTGCACTGACTTTCGAAAAGTCAATGCGGTTACGGTGCCAGACTCCTATCCCCTACCGCGAATGGAGGACTGCATCGATAACATTGGTGCCGCTAAATTTGTCACTAAACTTGACTTGTTGAAAGGGTATTGGCAAGTGCCGTTGACTCCTCGCGCGTCTGAGATTTCAGCGTTTGTTACCCCCGATAACTTCCTCCAATATAATGTTTTAGCCTTCGGCCTTAGAAACGCTCCGGCCACGTTTCAGCGTCTAGTGAATACAATACTTATGGGTATTTCAGATTGTTATGCCTATTTAGATGACTTGGTTATTAGGTCAGATAATTGGGCCGACCATGTTTCCGTACTGCGTTGTGTGTTTGAGAGGTTGGCCAAAGCAACGCTAACTCTGAATCTCGCCAAATGTGAGTTTGGCAAAGCGACAGTAACATACCTGGGAAAGCAAGTCTGTCATGGCCAAGTTCGGCCATTGGAAGCAAAGGTTGCTGCCATTGCTGGTTTCCCTGCGCCTACTAGTAGGCGTGAGTTACGCCGTTTCCTCGGGATGGCAGGATATTATCGGAGTTTTTGTAGGAACTTCTCGGTTGTTGTGGCACCCTTAACGAGTGCGCTTAGTATTCGGAAACCTTTTGTGTGGACCTCAGACTGCCAAATAGCTTTTGAGGCTGTTAAGCTTTTGCTATGCAGTGCGCCTGTACTCGCGGCTCCAGACCTTGCGCAACCGTTTAAGTTAGAGGTTGATGCAAGCGCTCTGGGAGCTGGTGCGGTACTGCTACAAGAAGATAAAGATGGAATTGATCACCCCGTCTGTTTCTTCTCCCGAAAATTTAATAAACACCAAATAAACTATAGCACCATCGAAAAAGAAGCACTAGCGTTGTTATTAGCCTTGCAGTTCTTTGAGGTGTACATTGGCTCGAGTTCTACCCCTGTCGAGGTCTTTACAGACCATAATCCTTTAGTGTTTTTATCGCGAATGTACAATCAGAACCAGCGCCTTATGCGTTGGTCGCTGATTCTACAGGCATATAATTTAAATATTCGCCATATTAAAGGGACTGACAATGTACTGGCTGATACATTGTCTCGTAGTTTTGAATAATTAAAACATTTGAATGAATTGTGTGTAATAGTGCGGTAACACCACTATGTGTTAAAAATAAAAATGTCAGGTATTGAATTGTGTATAGGTAAGGGGGAATTGGCACAATGTGTGTACGCCTGTAATTATGTAGGCTACTTTGGTATTTTAGAATGAAGTGGTGTATAAGATTACCATGTGTGTTAACTAACTTAAAAATAAATAAATGTGTTAAGTTAGTTCTTAAGGGGGGAAGTGTTACGTGCCATGTTTTTCTTTTGTGTGGACTTCCCTGCCTTCACCTGTCAGTCACCATCCACCAAGTCCCACCTTCACCAAGCCCCACCCTCCGTGTCAATTCTGGACAGCCAATCATAACTCGCCACATCTACTATAAAAACCCCACCTGTTTGTAACAATGCATGTCTGACTGTTTGCTCTGTGTTATGTCTTTGACTATGTATGTTAACACCTCATTTGAACTTGTCTTGTTTTATGTACACTTCCAAGGCTTGGGACAGGTAAGACTGGGGGCTCCTGTACATATGCCCGTAGGCTATGTTTTGTATATATTCACTAGTCCTTAGGGGTGCTTGCCAACCAATTGTATTTCAGTCTGCTAGTTAGAGTAGATAGGCCTTTTGTTTGTGTACTTGATACACTAGATTAGTTTACTCTCTGGTTTAGCTAGCTTGTTTGTTTGTTCTTTTGGCAACATCCAGCGTCCGTTGACCCTGGTAGTGTGTGTCTGGGTTGTTATATGTCTGGTAGTTTGTTGCACCGTTTTGTTTATCACAGTAAACACCCGTGCACTGAGTTGCTGCTTTGTCTGTGTTATTTTTGTTGTTACCATATCTACAGCATTAACATCTCCCGGCCATTATAACATCAAGTTACATACCCCATGCACCCCTAGACCCATGGGGTCGTAACAGGAGTCATGAACACTGACCTTAGCTGAGGCTAAAGAGGCCAGCAGTTCCTTGAATGTTCTTCTGGGATCATTTGTGACTTTCTGGACGAGCTGTCACTGCACCACTGTTCCAAGTGTTCTCCATTTGGAGATAATAGGTCTCACTGCGGTTCAATGGGGTCCCAGTGCCTTAGAAATGGGTTTGTAACCCTTACCAACTTTTTTCCATCTCTTCTGGAATTCCCTTTGATCATGGCAAAGTTTGTTTACAGAAACTTTGTGGTGCCTACCTTACTCTGATGTTAAGGTTCAATATGAATGAGGTTTAGATTCAACGGGACTGATGGCAATTAAGCCTGGCTGTGTTCGATCAGCCGAATGTAATTGTCAATTAGATTTGGTTAGTTGGTTAATTGAGAAACCAAGGGGGCAATAACTTTTTCACATGTGTGATATGGGTGTTTTATAACTTTATTCATTATATTAATTAAATAGTAATATTAAAAATGTGTTTTGTGTTTACTTGGTTTCCCTTTGTCTAATATTCAGCATTCAGTGTGACAGATATGCATTATAGAGGAAATAAGTATGGCAAATACTTTTTCATGACACTGTATATCCATTCTTGCCATCTAACTGAAATATATCAATTGGTTATAAATACTGTAGGAAATGAAACATTATTGCTATGAAGGAACATATAAGGTTCTAATGAATAAATTGTAAATGCAATCTTACCAGATTAATTTTGTCAGCTATGACTGAATAGACTGACCTCATTTTATATGGATACAACTTATATTGGTTTTATGCTGCTTGATCCATATGTGCCAGCATTATGGCCATCTCTGTACTTGGAACTATGGATCAAACCTGTGTAGAGTAGTAAGAGACTGGTTTAATACTCTCAGTTTTCCCCAAAAAAGGAGAATGCTATTGCATAACAACATAAAATGTAAAATACATGGAAAGAGTCTGTGGAAATGTAATAGGACGTGTAACAATAGAACATGGACATGTGTAAATGTAATAGGAAATGCAAATTGCTGAGTGAGGTGGCAGTGAGGACAGGATGCCAAACCTTTGGTGCTCACAGGTGTTTATTTGCAGCAGGTGCAGTGCAAGTGAAGGTGATAAATATTTACAGTGAAAAAATACTAATGAGGATGATTAAGGAAAAAATGGAAAATACAGACAAAATACAAATACAGTAACGTGCCAACAAAAGGTTATAGACAACTACAGGTTAACTCCTCTGTCACACACAACTAAGACAGCCCTCTCACTCCCTGCAGAGATCACAGTCGGCACTCAAATTCTAGAATACTGAAAAGCCCATCTTATATACCCTAAGGCCCTCCTTATAATGTACCAACCCCCATTTACAAAGATATAAGTAATTACGGAACTTCAAGACATCAAGGGCATGCAATGACAAGCCATGGTGCATTAGCGACAAAAGATATGGCCATAAATAGATATAGCATAAAAAATTGCCATACAGGACTTAACACTTTGGATCATTCAGTCAACAAAACATAAGGACAGATAAACAAATTATTATTTCTGAAAAGGTGTGTGGCCACTTATCCCTCATACATACCTACATGCAATTTTATAACTGAGTGATGCAGAACAGGCAGACGTAAACTAATCACATACACACCCACATACGCGAATAGTAAGTGCAACACAGTTCATGACTTTCCAAAACAGTGCAGGAAATACGTGCACTATAACCCACAGTGCTAGTGAACAGTACTTGAGCGCTAAACAATGACCAAACACAGGTGCACTTCATAAATGTTTCATAAATAAAATAAATCAAAACAAAGCAAGGGCAGTTCAGTTTCTGAGGTTGTTACGAACCACATCATCACGACGTGAAGCTGCCCGGACTGACACTTCGATGCGAGCAACCGGGAGTGAGTTGCCTTTTGAAAAGTACAGTAATGGCCTGCAGAGTTGGCTCGAGTACCAGCACTGGCACCAGCCCTGCCTCAGGGCATAACCCAAGTGACCAGGCTCTGAGTCCTCTTTATCCTCAGCATTTCACAGCATGTCGCCTCCAGTGGCCCCAAAGTTAAATCTACATTTCAAACGCAATGCAATTTATACTTCATCTCAAAAACATTTCTGACAAAAATCATTTTCTGTTGATGTCGTTTAAAATTATAGTTGTTTGAAGTAAATTTCTCTGTAGTAAAATGCCTCTAGAATGAATAATACAACTTGCTGAAATGAAGTCTATGGGAATCAACTACATTCTTATTCTGGCCATACAGGATGACTACATCTGCCGTGGAAATATATACTTTCTCAGGCTTCTCAGTTCTGTTAAAAAATGTGCAAAATACATTTATTATTTCTTGTTTTGGACATAACAATATTGAGCAGTAGAGAAATACCATAATATACGTATATGCTACCATTAGAAATCTTCACCATGTGTTAAATATCGCATGAAAAATGCTCCATCAGTGTTGATCTAAAATTAACCACGGTATGTGATTCATATAATACTTTTTTTAAAAACAGAATCCTGCAGATATTCGTTTTTTTTTTTTTTTTTACTATTAAATCCATTTCAGGCCTTATGTATATTTTCAACTACACTACCTTATTCAACAAAATAATTAAACTTACCTTGTAGACAGCAGGTGACAGGGGAGGGAATTTACACATTCAGTTCTAATGTCAAGCTGGCTTTTCTCTGTCTCCTGCTAATTAAGCTTGCCACTAAATTACAAAAAGACACCCTTGTGGGCTGAAACACCAGGTTTGTTGACTATTTAAAAAATAATGGTTTCGCAATCTGGAAAATCTTTTCAAGATGATTCTGTGATAATTACATTGTTTCATTGACAATAAATATCCAAGAATGGCTTGTAGAGACAGACTGCATGTGTAAAAGGTACATTCCCAGTCAAACTTTTTGTGGTGAATAGTCATTTAAAATGCCTTTTAGTCGTTCTGGTGAAAACATTTGCTTGAAAAGTAGGAATATTGTCTAGCCAATTAAGCATGTACACAGGCTATATCTGGGTAAAACATGAGCTATATTTGGGTAAACCTCAATGCTTATGTCAAAACGTCTCTCAGCCTAGATTTCCACTCCTCTAGAGATCTGGACGTCTTTTGCTCACAGGGTTAAAACACGTGCATTATAAATGAGACACAGCATGGCAGAGAAAACTTAATCAAATGCAACCCCCATAAAACACAGGAACTTTATAAGTAATAGCAACAGGATGCAACAGTAAACCTTTTTTTTACTGGAGACATTTTTTTTTTCAGAATGCAGCCACATTGATCTGTATTAGTCGAAAAGGCAACTTGCATAAACCACATATCATTCACAGATTTGTAAAAATAAAAAATGAATAAAAATGTTAAATTCATTGTGTCTACATAGTGATAGCTATTTAAACACAGTTCAGTATACTGAATTAAAACATTGTGCAATACATACACATTGCATCATGACCTACATTACCCCATTTCTTCCTCTTTCTCGCTGTCTTGAATGACCCATCCCTCTCGCAGGAACACACTTAATTGTCCCACAGGTCGAATAGTATCAGCCCACAAAGGGTGCGAGTCCTTCGTCAGATGTTGGCGACCTTTTTAACAGTCTCCAGTGAACCTTTACACGGCTCGGTTCAAAACACTGGCTCGGTCGTCCCTCCCCCCCCCCGGAGGTGAAATCACAACTATGAAAAATGCAGATGCGGGACGAGCAGACATCCAGGCATAATGGCTTTAATGGGAATCAGGTGTTCTCGGAGACATCGACTCAGCTCAGCGTTCTCTCTGGGTTCACTGACCTTCCTCATTCCTGACAGCCAAAAATCACTCCTTTGGCAACTTAATCTTTTTTATGCTCCCCGAGTAATGGGTGGTAGGACAGCGTAGCCAAGGCTTATTCAAGTGCACATAAGAGCTGTCACATCTTTTAATATATGAGAATTATACGAAGCACTAAACCTTATATAATGCACTACACCAGCTCATTCTGAATGTCAATTTTCCATCTAATACATTGAAACTACAAAAAGCAAAAAATTAATAAATTAAAAATCAATATGAAGCAAAAGTGAGTAATGTAGCCTGATTTTTACTAGCTGTGGGGTTGCAGTTTTCAAACAATAGACTTACTGCTTGAATTTAATTTTATGGCAGCATGTTACCAAGACTGTTTTGTTTTGAACACCAAAAGCCATATAAAGTAAGCACATATATATATATATATATGTATATATATATATAGCGTATATTAACAGATGAAAATAAAATTTGTCAAGGTACAACAACTGGGTCATTAATTAGGGAGGTGCAATTCATTAATTGGGGAGAAAAGCTGTCCCATATGTTGTACACCGCTCAGTGCATAAGTAAGAAAGCAGATTATAACCAGTGTCTATCTGAGTCTATGCGATATAAAAGAAAGATACAATGAAAGTTCAGAATTCAGATTCTACCTGAGTGGACGTGCATTCAGAGAGTTATCTTAAATAAGCCTGGAGGCCAGTGACTGATGGGGAAACGTGGCAGGAAGGGGGAGTGCTGCTCTCTAAGCAGATAAGTGCCTGTGATCTGGACTTTGATGGCAGGCGCTAGTCCGCGGTCCTCCTCAGAGCACAGCATGACACTGATTAATGGTGTCATAAAGACAACATGTATCTCGCAGGCCCTCCGCTTCCTGGGTCCGGAGAGAAGGAGCCAATCAAGAGACATGACATCAGCCGTACGTCCAATCACAAGAACATACCTGCGCTTCACTCTCGAAAAATAAATGCGTTTTAATGAACTGCCGTGCATATTTTAACATTCAGGATTGGCTTTGTGATTAAGGCCAGTGCCATTTGCAAGCATTGTAATTTACTGAGGATTGTGCATTTCCAATGTCTTAAAAACTGAATTCCTGTTTCTCTGACTGTTGCCTGGTAACAACAAAGTATTTTAATTATTGTTTGTAATCTTTACCCAGTGGAGCAAAACATGTTGCCATACCTTTCGACATGGACTTGTTTTATTTTCTTCTTTTTTCCCTAAGCTGCAGTATAACTTATTACATAAATCACTCTAACTGTCCTTGGTATTGTTTCAGCATCCCTCCTGCACTAGGGTCCAGAAGAGGGGGAAAAATATTCCGTTATCACTGTGGAGCAATATGAGGTTTCTGTTTGTCTAATTTACCTTTTTAATGCGTAAATTCAGACAAATAAGCCAAATCCAGTCTCTGGACTAAAGTAAATATGAAAGCCTACCAGAGGACCTCCTCTAAATTACATTCATTCCACAGGCCCTTTAATTCTTGGCTCCACAATTGAAGTTTGTGTATAAGCTCTTCCAGATGACATATCTTTAAGGACAGCACTGTGATATGGCACACAAGAACACGGATAAGAATGGAATGTATCTCCTGCATAGAGGCCTTGTACAAGACAGCCTGGCAGCACTTGATGTAATTATCTCCACTGGCAGTACACCATGGACAATGCCCACAGATAAAAGGATTCTATCTTATCTTCTTTTTTATTTAAGGTAATACATTCTTTGCCAAACATATCTGGCTCATTATCTATTCACACATATTTGGAGGCCTTTGTCAAGCTTGTCATTTGTCAAATAGTAGTACTATCCACTTACCAGTTGTACCCAGTCTCTCTGGATAAATACGCTCGCTAAGTGACTTTACACTCTTTTAATTTAGTAATTTATAATGAGGTTGACAATGATTTGTCGCTGTTCCGACACACAATAGGCTCAATGTACACACCAGATAAAATAGCTTTAAGTATGTTATATCAGGCACCCATATACAGAATCAATATATGTTAATATGTAAAAGCAAAGCCATGAAGATTATTTTATCCACAGCCCTGTGCTTGGCTACATTCATTTGGCAACATACCAATCATCAGTACTTATATTAGCATCAATGTGTGCACCTCACCCCCCCCCCTTCCTGCCCCCCCCCCCTCCCCCCCACACACACTGCACACAAGTGCCTTCAGACCCAGAGATGAAAGGTCCTGTATAAACCACAATGGATAGGAGTGATGTGCCTACAGTTAATCCATCCAAAGCGGCTTATTTTTATACACCACAACTCATTAGTTCATCCTGATTTTTACGTCTGCTTGCCACATATGTCCAAAATGAGAAAAAGTATACCCTGGTATTATTGTTTAAATCAGTACCGGTTTATATTAGCTGCTATATGCAGATAGCTACAGTAAATATTTAACTTATTAGTAAGCAAATCATTAATGTTTTGCGGTGGCTAAACAGTGTTGCTGCATCTAGCTACTAAGATAACACTTTCCTTTTAGCCAGATAGCCATCTACTGTAACATTTACTGTAATGATGACCCCCAAATGGCTCAATGAGACACTGTTGTTTGAGAAATGAAATAAAAAGAAAAAACTTCCTGCAACACTGTTACTTGCTAGCGCATATGAAATTGCTCCGCTATGATATATTTGCAATTACCCATTTGTCATTTTCCTGAGTATATGTATTTAGCACCATGTCACATAGGAGAGTGGGATTACAAATAAACAGCTTTCAATCGGCGGCTGTCATGTCCTGCTGACAATACTTATTCATTTTTGGAAACGGCATCTCACATTTTTATTGTGCCATTCTACTGAGCAAAGCGCCTGACATCAATCATCAATAACCATCACGATCATCATCGTGATTTGGATATCCTGTCCTTGCTGGCACATATTTCTGTCACCAACTTTTCGAGTACAGCTCTGTGCAGCACAGTTTTGATAGATGTGCAATTTCTAAAGCTGTCCATCCATGGATCAGTAGCATAAGCCGGATGTGTCACTGAAACCTGTGTGCTCCCTTGATATAAAGTATATGCTCTTTTAAGGAAAAGGGAATTTTAAATGTCCATATTGTATACCATTATATATGTTGATATTTTATTGTATCTTTCATATGTTTGTTTGTTCCATAAGGGTGTGTGTGTGTGTGTGGGGGGGGGGGGGTGCAGTTGGGTCAGTCATTTTTGAAAGTAATTTTAAGCAGTGAGAAAGGGGAGAAAACTTAAAGATTTTCTGTTTGTGGGCAGCAATAAAATGATAAAGGAGCCGGTGGCAAGCCAAAGGCAGGGAATATTGGTTTAATTCAGTCTCATATCAGAGAAAAACATTATAACCCAGACTCCCGGTTTCTTATTAATTCTGTGTCAGAATTAATTTTCATCTCTGCAGCACATCCAGCACAGGAATGCAAATGATTCATATGTGACAGGTACAACAACTTGCTTTTATGTGTTTTTCCCCGGCAAAAGTGGGAGATTGGGGAGGATGGTAATTACAAGCCCTCTCAACAAACCCGCAAGATTCCCGAGGTGGCTTACCGAATAGCAGAATTATTGGTAGATGGAGCACAGTATTATACAAGATTGGGAGTTAACCGCATTTCTGGTTAATTTAAATGAGGTTTCAGCCCTTACAAACATTTGCTTCAGTCTCACATAACTTGATTTCAACCCAGAATTTAGACACTACTTCATAAGGCAAAACAAAACTAATGCAGAAAACATGCCCCTAATCTACCGTTATTAGGAAAATATTGTCATTGCTTCCACTAGATTTTATCACTGGTGGAGTGGTACAATATTTTTAAATTCCTATAAACGTTTTCAGTAATGTGAAAAATGGCAATTATGCCATTTTCCTATGGGATATGAAATTATTTGAATAGTTGTAGTATTTCCTTAACCACATGTCATTGCTGTCATCTATGTTAAAGCAGAATATATATTACAGGTGATATAGGATTTACCTGCATTTAACTGTTGAAGTTACATGTTGAAATGAGCAGGCACTCCCAGTATTAATATATCTTTTATACCTGGTTAGATAGCCAGTAATTACATGTTGAGCCAAGCAGCTACATCAATCTTTTCCTCCCCCTTGGTCATATTTTCCAAGCACAGACCCACCCATCCACCCCCCAACCAGGTTAATTAATTGCTGTTAAATTACTTCATTGCTCAATTTTGACCATACCACAGGTGGTGCAGACTGAGAGCCTTTAGAGGTATTTTCCGTAATGTATTTAAAAGTTAACTTCCTCAATATGGTTAGTCAGGGGCATTGCTTTATTATGTTATTAAAACTCAGTGACTGATGAAACATTTTCCATTATATAGTACTGGAGCTCCCCATAAAGGCGTACACTTAGTATCAAATCTATTAGAGGATGATAAATGAGGCCAAGGCCACGTTTTAAAAAAAAATCCATAGTAGCTTGGTTTGCTAGGCCAATCCCCCGGATTGTATTTGAAAGTGAGTTTCATAGATCAATAAAAAAATTCATTTTAAAAAGTTGAAGATTTGTTAAGTTGAATGAATATACAGTTGAATGAATATAAAGTTTGTGAAGTTACATGAATATGACTTCAAAGTTATAAGAGGAGCAAAAAGATTAATTATTTTACTAACGCATGACACATAATAATCTACACCATTATCATAAAGCTACAATAGTCTTGGCCAGTTCTACATGCTTATTATATATTATTATAATTCAGTGATCAGTATTGGCAAAGACTCGCTTTAAAGTAAACTTCAGTTTGGAGAGGGGACACTTTAAATAAAATATCAATGGTTAGCCGTCTCTCCTCCCAGGAGAGTAAGAGATCTCTCACAATCCCACAACCCAGATAAAATTAGTACGCAGCAATGATTGCTGCCATAGATTTTCCATCGAAATTAGAGATCACTCCAGGGATCAATAATAATCTCTGGCTTTACAATGTATTTAATGACCCCTGTTTTATTTCTTCTCCTGTCAGTCTAGTTTCATCTTAACTGAAAGAGCTGTGTTGGAAACGAAGCTGAAACAGATTCATGCTGTTAGACATGTAGGTATTCATCTCAGAAATGTAATCTAATAGCATTCAGAGGTATGGCAAATATTTTTGATACAGTTCTCTTGTTAAGGAAGCCAGGGCTTATTCCGCAGAAACAAGTTATTAATGTGTTCAACATACTAAGCACACACAAAATAACTTATTCATTGATCTATACAGCTAAATTTGAAATGCTAAATGTGAATTTGCAGCAAATTTTAAAGATATATTGTGTCATTCTGCAATCAAGAAACTTGTTAAATCAGTTCACATTTTTGCAGTTGAACAGTAGGTGATTTTTTGAAAACATGAATCTAAACCACTGTAATTAGTCTTTTCCTTTCCGAAGCTTAGCATTAAAAAAAAAAAAACTTCAGGGTATGTAGAGCACATGCATCTCTAAATAACTACCTGTGAAGTCTACCACTGTGGGGAAAAATGTGGATATCTGAGCAAAAGAAGTTGGTGTATGTCTTATACTGTATACTGATCCAGATGGCCAGTCAAGGGAAACTCCCAGCAGAAATCTTCAGATCTGACAGTAACATGTAGCCCCTTCTGTGCAGAGTGGTGCCACAGATGCAAGACAGAGGCCTCTTGCTGAAATACCTTAAAAGTTGAAATGGATGGATGAAACAGAGGGAGTGTGTGTATGTGTGTCTCTCTCTCTCTGTCTGTGTGGTTCCAATCATTTCCAGCAGTACTCTACACGACCCCGCCATTTCCTTTCCAGCGTGTCGGGGCGGCTTCGCGCGTTAGCCTGGACTTGAACTTTATTCGATCCGTTCGGCCGTTCCCCGAATCATATTCATTTTCCCTCCGAGATTAAAAGGCATGCAGATTGCCCTTGGGTTATTTCACAATGCCAGCCCCGCTGCCTCCTGAAGTGCCTGCTGTTTTAAAAGGAAGACTCCGGCTTGCTCCGGCTGACCAGCAGTTGTCTCCTCGGGGCCCCTCGCTCGCTGAAAGGTGATACCCGGGACCGTGGGGTGCTTCCTGTCAGCAAGTGAAGAGATAAGCGACGGCACGGGGTCCCCGCTGTGGGCAATCCAATCCCTGCGTGAATTCACCGAGCATTTCTGGTGCATGATAGATAGGCAGCTCACCCCCTCCCTTCAACCCCCGACCACCAACCCCCCACCCCCTTCAAAAACCCGTCTCCCTGCCTGGACGTGCCGGCTTTGCTAAAAACGAGAGCGCTGGCGTCCTCGACCGCGGCGGCGGCCATACAGGAAGGAAGGCTGCCGGAACGCACACTCTCCTCCAACGACTGCGGGGGTTTGGACAGCCAGACATCCAAGGCTCCATCTGTTTTGTTTGTCACGCACCATGTATTCGCCTGACAGGGGGCCCGGTTACCTGAAATGGTCCATCGTCATTGGCCGCGCAGAAAATCCGCACGTGTGCGCAGCTCGCATTTATATTTCACCGCTAGGCCCAAATTGTAAATACAATCAGGTGAAATAGTCTCTGAGGTCTCTTTCCTGGTTCAGGGATAAGGATTAGAGCTAGCAATAATATTTTGGAGGCCAGATAAAAATCACTGCCAAGAGTTTGACATATCCTGTTTGCAGTTATACATACTAATGTGGTTGCATGTAGCTACAATAATTCAAAGCTGGAATACAGTGAAATGGATAAGAAGTCCTCCATTCAAATGTGACTCAGAAGTATGCCATTCATATGGAAATGTGTGCACCTGGCAGAGTTTCAAATAATTATAATTATATTGTCCATTTGGTCAATTTCCTCATTGTAGGGATCCCATCTTCATGAGCCAGTTATATCACACACAACATTTCAGGATAGTGGAGTTTTGACATTGAAATGCTCACAAAATGTATTGCTCAATATTTAACATTTCACAAATACTGTGTCTCTGCTGATTGCGTAAAACAATATTTGTGAATCAACAAGTGAGTGTTAGAGCACTGTATATATGTCCTTTTCTCATACATCTGACATCCAAAATCATGACTTTTTCCCCCCTACAAACAGCCACCCAGAACAGTTCATTTTCTACAGTCGAGCTAAAATATTTAATCATACTTATCTTGGTTGTCTCATTTTAACTTGGCTGATCCTTTATGCTGTCTCCATCCATTACAAAAGCCCCAGAAGAGCATCCTATCTATGATCTTAATAAAGAGCTGTTTTTCCCTCGCGCTACATCCATGGATCTATGTCTGCCTCCCGATTGTGCTTAGAATCCAGGGGAAATCTGTTAGACAACTGGATATTAAAGGGCACGGTTCATGAAGTACATGAAGCCAAGTGTTTTCAGCGCGGCTAATGGATGGGGTTAAAGAGGTGGCAACTTGAAAGTTTAAAGTTCTATTATGTCCGCTTTCCTTGAAGAGCAGGCCGCATTAAGCATTTAAAGACAGCTCTCTTTTCAAGTCAAAAACTGTTGGGCAAGCAATTGACAAAATGTGCACAGAAGCATCTGCATTCGCTCTGAAAACAGAGAACCAAATTGGTAATGCTTAATAGTCTCTGCAAGGCATTCAAGCCTGTATGAATGCTGCCATTAGAAAGTAATAGCAGTTTTTAATGAAAGGAAGCGGCCATGTGAAATCCATCTCAGAGGCCTTTTACCGCACCCACGCATTAGTTCTATTTCATTCTTCCCCTGGCTTTTCAAGTCCTGTTTTGTTCTACGACTACCGCCAAGGTGCAACAGCTGTATTCTCCCCCTTACAATTAATACTCTGAACAAATTAAATGTCTCCAGCAAGAGGGCTTTTTTTGTTACCTTTGTACAAATGTCAAGTGTCAAGTGTCCCCATAAATATTATTTCCTTTCCTTCGAGTGGTTCAAGTCCCTGTCACAAAATTGAATGTGAACCAACTATCTTCCGTAGAAACTCTGTGCACATTACTTTTTCCACAGCCAAATATATCAGAGTACAACACAGATAGCACAGTATCTCTCCCTATCTCTTTCTGTGTGTCTGTGTGTGTGTGTGTGTATATATATATATACATAGCATAGTGCTGTCTACAAGTATTTGGACAATGACACTTTTGTTGTTGTTTTGACTCTCAACTCCAGGTTACTGGATTTGAAATGAAACAATAAATATGAAAATAAAGTACAGACCGTCAGATTTATTTTGAGGGTATTTACATCTACAGTATATCGATTGACCCATAGGATTTTCAGCACTATTTATATGTAGTCCCCCCATTTTAGGGGACCAAAAGTACAAGGTAAATTAACATAATTTTAATTTATTTAGTTATTTAGTATGTGCGTGCAAGTCCTTTACATTTGACTGAAGTCATCACCAGCCACTGGATTGCTACACTGGTGATGCTCTGCCAGGCCTGTACTGCAGCCATGTTCAGTTTGTTTTTTTTGGGGGGGGGGGCTTTCTGGCTTCAGACACATATTCAGTTGGATTCACGTCAGGCAATTGACTTGGCCAGTCAAGAGTATTCCGCGTTTTGGCCCTGAAAAACTCCTTGGTCGCGTTAGTATGCTTGGGCCCATTGTCCTTCTGCAAGGTCAAACACTGTCCAGTGAATTTTGAGGCATCTAATTTAATCAGAGCAGATAAGATTTTGCTGTACACTTCACGACTCATCCTGCTGCTCCCGTCTGCTGTCACATCATTAATAAAGAAACGTGAGTCACCATACTGTACATGCCTAAGCCTGAACAATACCTCCACCGCGTTTCACTGATGAGGTGGCATGCTTTGGATTAAGAGTAATATCTGAGAAGGCTTTATCTATCTCCGCAATGTTATGCCCCTACATTGAACATCTGTAAAAAGTGCTAAAAGTTATTTCTACGTGGTGAAATGTATTAAAAGAGAATCTGTGCTTTAATCACACGGGCATTGTGTGATTACAAAAATATGAGTACAGAACCAAATCAATAAAAATATATATATATATATATATATTTGTCCCAAACATTGTAGAGTTCACTGTCTATTGAAGTGAATACCATGGTTAATATTCATGGCAGAAGCAAGTAAAACTTGGGGAAGTATTTTCAATGAATATGTGGGTGTGTGTCTATAAATATATTGTCAATCAAAAAAAGACAAACACATACACACAGAGCACCACACGCGAATGGTCAGTTATTAATATTTGATGCACCACAAACAGCGTATTACATTATTTATTTACAGGAAGCCATCCCTTCAGGGAAGAGCTGCATGATTTTGGTTCAGTCAGACCTTTTACATGTCAGAAGTGTAACATTCTGCAAGCCTAGCTTTGAAAAAAAAAAAACTGTCCATGTCTGCAAGAATGCAACCTATGTATACCGTACTTATGACATATGCTTTGAACCCCTATCTCTCTTTATCCAGCTCCGAACTCACTATTTCTTAAATCCGTGTTTTGTAGATCAATGATGAGGGACAGGTCCAGTGGATAGATTTCTATATACACTGTAATTTTGTCTAAATTTAACAATGGTGGGCAATATAGTCTTTAATATTGAATATAATTACAACATGCCAGCGTGATTTTCGCATTTTTGGACACCATGAACCACAGATGCAAATCTGCATAAAATTACAGGTATAATTGTAACGTTAAATATAGAACCTTAGACAAAAGCTGCATTCGAAATGTTTCTGCCTATTGCGTCATTCCCACAAAAAAAGCAGGTTCTGGTGTTAGTGACCTCAATTTCTTGTCATTATTATGCTGCTATAGTTCTCTGTAGGAGGTTTTACTGCGGTAAATGATTGCATGTCCTGAATATCTTATCTACCTCCCACACCCCTCAGCCAATAACTTGGAGTATTCCTGGGAAACATGTCCCATACAAATGATCAAAAACAGCTTTAAAAAAAATACAAAACAAGGGAATATAAATTTTCTAGACATTATTTTGTAGTAATATAAACACATCTTTTTTTTTTTTAAGTTGTGAGAGAAAAAATAATACAATGAGACTCCAGAGCTAGAGAGGGAAGAAGCTGGTGTGTACTGAAACTACTGGAGTTGATTTTTTACACATCTACCGGTGTTGATAACAATACTGTTAGACTGGTCCTCAGTTACACTGTTCCCAAAAGACTTAAGAAAATAATTAAACATGGCTTTGACATTGAAACAAAAAAGGTATTTTAACAATGAGCAGCTGAATTTATTCCATATAAAAGTGCATATTCACGTATTATTTTGAGGGAGACTACAATAAAAATCCATCTATGACCCATATTTTATGAAATGGTGTCATGTATAGACTGAATTATGTGCAGGAAGCTACAATATTCAGTCCCATTCCCTTAACAACAAACTTTGACTAAAACTGTATATAACAAACATAAGAACCCTTTTCCGACCCACAGGACTTGGGGCTTTAGGCTTCCTGTTATAGGTAAGTATGTTTTATATGATGGGGTATTGAGAAATGGGGTTCCCATCTCATTGCACTTTTGCCCAAGGCGCTACTGTTGATGAAGTGTTCATAGCAGGCTGGGGTGAATCTGCACCAGCATCCCAGCTGACTCTATTTAGCCTACTCGACGACATTGCTTCTGGGACATGATGTTGCTCAACGTGGTGAGACCTTTATTTAAAAACACATTCGCCCGGCTTGACAGCAACTTTAAATGCATCCAAAGCAAGAGAGCATATATTTCACGCTGAACGAGCAAGATAAAACAATGGGTCGAAATGGCCACATTGAACACTGTAAAAGGCTGACACTGACATTTTTACTTTAAGATGTATACCAAAATTGGTTTCATCTTGCTCGGGTTGGGTGAGCTTGAACTTAGCAGTAGAGCGTCCCTCACTTTATTGTCCCAGAAGTGCCTCTAGCTTCTCACGGCCCCTACAAGTCACTGGCTGTTGTCAATGAGAGATTTCACTTTGATCAGTGCTAGCTATCCTGTAGCATGTGGTGAGGCATGTACTGTGAAAAATAGCCCCTGGCTTACAGTGCATGAGTGGTTTCTATACATTAGCAGCTGGCATAACATGGACAATGAGAACACCATGCATAGGAAGTTTAACTCTTTTATTGTGAAATTAAAGTTTCACAATCTATGCTGGTTTTGAAAGACCAATTCTCAGACTACATTTTTTTCTTCTGTGCCTTTAATGTGCTTGTTCCTTTGTTACACATCAAAGCCATTGACATGCGCTTGTTTGTGGACCAGGTTAGTTAGATTTTAGGATTCCAATGTGGCAAATGCACTTGAAATCCAATGGCATAGTGATGTATCAGCCAATATCCCATACTGCTGAAGATTGACGTAATCTATGAAATTATTTATTTATTTTTATTTTTTTCAGTTTTCTTCCTGTTTGCTTTAGGGCTATCCTCGCCTGTGGTGCTGTCATATAACTTTTGCTAATAAATCATTGATATGGAACTACCGACCACTGTAACCTTGGCCTAAGATGCCAACACAACAATAAACAATTGCAGAAATTACAGTAACTCTGCTAGCAGTTAAAGCACAGGTTGGTTTTTAGTAGTTTGGAAATTGTGTTCAGTTTGTGTGAGAAAAAGTGCACAAGATTGTGTGGAAGTAGTGCACAATGTGTTTGAAATCCTTGATGTGTGTGTATGTGTGTGTGTGTGTGTGTGTGTACGCGTATGTGCCTATTATTCTGCTACATTTGTTCATTCTCTATTTGTACAGAATCATCACTTTGACTTGGCCCTCAAGTGACCAACGTATCACAATGACAAGCATCGCTCTTCTGCGTAATGTTCTGGGCAGATTGGCATCTTTCCTGTTCCTTTTAATCTGAACTCCCTCCTGAATATATGCATGAGTCTCTGCCTTTTATATATTTGGCAAAACCTCTCCTGTACGCTGTTTCCATTTTATGAAATCCTTCACTTAATTTTATTGTCAGTTATAACCTGCATTTCCTTTCATGCCCCATTGAATTTGCTTTCAGGTTTAAATCCCTTTTTCCATATGCCTCGCTCAGACTTGCTGTCAGACATCACTCTTACTTTTCTTTATGTCTTTTTTAGTTTCGCTGCCGGTCGTCAGCCTTTTGTTTTTACTGTCACACCCAATGAATTACATGTTTTCATATAAATTCCCTGGATTGCTAATGGCGCCAGTGAAATAAATAAATAAATAAATAAATAAATAAATAAATAAATATGTGGAGTAAAGATTTCTGACATTTTCTGATAACTGTTTTTCAGTGAGACAAGTTTTTTTTTTTTTTGAGTATATCAAGATAAACAAGCCGTTTATGGTATTGTGTAATGTATCCTAGTAAGTGGCTGTTAACTGCTTATTTGTTGGTTTCAGTTCCATCATATTAGCTTGTTTTGGTTAAACTGGTTGTACTTACTCTAGCTTGCTAGCTATATTTTAGTTAATTTAGTTCAAATAATAGGCCAGACATTGGTACATTCCAAGTAAGTAGGTACACCATTTGCCTATAACGTTTTATTTATTTTGTTTCTCTAAGCTTTGTACTTTTGCCCTCATTCGAATATGAAACAAAATATTTTACCATGAGAAGTTTGGCAGAATGTATTGGCACGTCTTTCTTTGTATTGTGTACTATCTCAATACGTTTTATGCTGGGTGCATTTTGGTAAATTATTTTATTAATGCCTACCAATATAATTGGCATTCTCTTATGGATGTCTTATGTGCCCATAGGCATGAGAGACGATTAAGTGATAAGTTGCTGATAAATCAAATTTTACCAAAAAAAAAAAGAGACAAAATTTCTCTTGTGCATTTAGAAGTGTATTTTAGGATACCTGGTTCAAATGACTACCATCTTGCTCGCAATGCAGTCCAGTTCAACATGCTCCACAGTTAATACTGTTTTAATAGATTTGAAAATGGATATAAAAAGAAAAAAAAAACATGTAATGGGCAATACAATTACACCAGTTCAGAAGGTCAAAGTGCAATTTAGGTCAAAGCTGGATGTGAATGTCGACAAGGCTAATGGATTGCTATAATAAGCCGTTAACCACATCACGCATGGCTTCGGACAACATTATATTTTAAGGTACCTTGTGTCACTACTTCATGTGCCCAGTGCCAACATTTTTTCTGTGTGCTGTTTCCAAGATACAATTCAATTCAATTTCAATTTAACTTTATTTCAGACACATAGGTCCATAGCAGTAAGAAAAATAATAAAAGTAAAAGTAATAAAATAAAACACAATACGAAGAGAACAATACATACATGTGTACAAAATCATGGCAGTTCACAAGTCCACAGACATTTCATACAGTAACATAGACGATATATAAAGCAAAATGATGACATCATTGACAAGTACGTTGATAATGTGCCCACCTTATATCAATCTCTGGCTATATTTCTCTAAAGCATTCTAATCTAAGAAAGGCTGGTGTGGGTTCAGACTATTTCTTTTGCCCAGCACTAAAATGTGCAATTCAACTAACCACCTGATTTAACTTAATTAGTTAAATCAGGTGTTTTACTGCTAGACTGAAATGAGAGCCTATACCCTCACCTGTCCTTCTTGGGTAATGTTTCACAACCCTGCACAAAAGACATTATTGAAATTATTCATGATTTATTGGCATATTATATAAATATTTACCACAGGGGGAAAATACTTTTAAAAAATAATACCACTGAAGATAAATGTTTTGCCGTCACTCTTGAAAATCTGTTGCTCTAAGCTTTGAAATGCTTCTTATGTAAAGTATTTAAAGAGCTTCATTGCAATATATGCGCAGGTCTTTTAAAGTTAAGTTTTTTTTTTTTCCAGAGGCTGGAAATAGGCTATATTCTGCAGTATAATGTACAGCAGACCAAAGGATTACCCTCTTCTTTAAATCCTCCTTTTCACCAAAGAATGAAACTGTTGATTTTCATACTTTGGATGAAAGGGGTAGACTTTTAAGGTAAATGAATTGCAGTATCATGGCCGGACAGTCTTAAAAGTCAACAAGTCATCGTGTTTGCATTTTGAAGTTGCAAAATAAAAAGTGGAATCCTATAACATTTGGGGCACTGAGGTACCATAAAACAATATAAAACAGTAGATTAATAGATTTAAAAAACTAAAAAGTTGTTACTCTTCATCTGTATTTACATTTACATTGACACTGTTCATTGTATCCTCAATTTTTACTTTGGGATGACCTTGAAAGCCAGATTAATAAAAAATAAATAAATACACACACACACACACACACAAATAAAATAAAATGTATTTTTTAAAAACTCACAGTGGTAAGTCAGCTAAGTATACAGGGTGTTGCAGAAAAATAAGATTTTTTGTCAAGTTAATTTTCTTTAAATGACAAAAAAACTGCTAAAATTTGCTATCAAAATAAAATAGGAAATTTGAAAAAAAAATTGTTCTTTTTTATATTGAATTCCGTTGTCACCAATAACATTGTCAGGGTCTTATTACTGCGGCTTATTTATGACAGGCTGTTATACTTTATGATTGGCTCCTAAAGCTCTCTCAGGCTTGGCTTTGACTATCCATTGTCTCGGAGCCAGACATTTAAATTACAGCTGGAATTCAGCTGCAACCTTGACCACATGCTAATCATGAATGACAGTTAGTCGGGATGTAGCTAGATTATTGCCAAAATGTTGCAAATAAATTGATAGAAATGGTCATCCCAGAAACATGCTGGTGAAATTTGCTTGTGTTTATTTGAAGAAGAAAAAAACATGGCAAATTAATGTGCCGATCATTATTTTTAATTTGCGAATTATGACTCTTTGGGCCCAATTTTGGTGATTGCCGTGGAGCTCATCCTGTGAAAACAATATTTTTTGTAGGTCTACAAAAAAGCCATTTAGGCATTTACATGAAGATAGGTTGAGCAACGCAATAGGGGGTGTGTCAATAAAAAAACATTTACCACTGTGCTAATTTGCTGTTGATTTTATTATTCTATTTTTTATTTTACTTTATCCATTTAAACCTACTCAGACTACCTATTAACTCAGCTCAACCATAGGCACTCTGGGTGCTATTGAATGTGGGGCAGACCAGCGATCACACAAGACTGTAGACCTGGGTCAAATACGTATTTGTTTTGGATTCAAATACTTTTCTACACTTTACTTATCTTGTCTGGTGTATTGGAACCAATGAAATACTCTCAAAAAGTGCAAACCCCACCTTATGGTCATATTGGCAGGCTCAATCACACCAGACAAGATCAATAGAGCACAGAAAAGTATCTGAATCCAAAACAAATACGTATTTGACCCAGGTCTGCAAGACTGTGTGGCTGTTGAGAGAGATGCTCACTAAATGTCCAATTGTACAACATAAGCAGCTGTAAATAGATGCGGATGCACAGCAGAACCTTGATTATGCTCAGGGTAGGGACACTAAGCTCTTAATCATTCATAAATGTATGGATAATTTTTTGTCATATACTTTGATTCATAAATGAGCCATATGCAGCTCTTATAATTTATATTGTATGTATTTTGGACAAACCTTCCAAATAAGATCTTAGACTGTTTGAACATGTTTATGGCCTTTAAATTAAGATTTAGCTTGCTAAAGGCAAGGTTTAATATAGTAAAATAAAGCAAGATGTTAATTCTTAGAGTAATTATTCCAGATTAAGGAACATGCCTTGCAGACACGGCTCCAGTGAGTATTCATTTTGAAAGTAGTTTCTGTGTATTATTTTAAAAGTGCACAGACTTTACTTTGAAATGGAAAAAAAAACGTTTCTCAGCATAAAACAGCCTTTTCCCCAGTCTCCTTTTTTAAATGAACAAAAGCAGCACCGCCAACGCATTTATCACTGTTTTATCATTCGGGTTTGAAAATACCAAAACTGGTATTAAATTGTTGTTTTGTCAATTTTCCAGAGAGAACAAATACACATCTTGTCAGATATGTTTGTCTGGAATAATATAATCAGTGTTTACTCACACTACTCAACTCTATTACATTTCAAAGAGGTGCTCTTAATTTTTAAATGGCTGGGGAAACTTGACCTAAATTCTTGAGAGCGCAGTTAAACATTAAAAGGAGAAAGTTTCTTTGAAGTCCTGAATTGGATGTGTGAACTCTTGTCCCTCCTTTTGGAAGAAGGTGGCTTATCCAACATATGTCTTGTTTATTAAATATTCAG
This sequence comes from Anguilla rostrata, assembly GCF_018555375.3. Taxonomy (NCBI): domain Eukaryota; kingdom Metazoa; phylum Chordata; class Actinopteri; order Anguilliformes; family Anguillidae; genus Anguilla; species Anguilla rostrata. Next base: position 45,107,153 of record NC_057938.1, read on the forward strand.
GCTTGCTGCTTTGGAGGTAGTGTGATGCATTTGATCATTGGCAAACTCCTCTGCTGTTTTTGACACTCTTCTATGGGTGGGAGGACTGAGAAATGCGACCAGTTCTGTTTTACATGTTACTGTTCTAAAGCATTTCTCTTTGTTACCCATCTCCACCATCACTTGCAGCAGCCTACAAATATACAATAATAGCAAGCCATGTTGTAATAAGTGGCCATCCCTCTAAAGCTAGTGCAAATTAATTGGCTGTGAAACCTCTTTGTTCGTAATCATTTGGGGTGTTGCCATGGAAGTAGGTCGACACTTCAATGCCGCAGTGAATTTTACCACAGGCAAGACAGTGGTCGGCCCAATGTCTGTGTAGGCGCTTTCGTGTAATACTGTAGAAATGTCTACCACAGTTTTTTTGTTGTTTTATGGTTTTTTTTTTGTTTCTGTTTAATAACAGAAACCTCTGAGTGGGCACTGCTTGCTGTGCTCAACATTCTAATTGGCTTTTAGTATTGAGAAAATGTGACGTCCCATAGGAAAGCAAAATCCAAGAAGAGATCTCATAGTTGTTTCTTTCATTTCTCCTAGACACAAATGAGCTATTTTTAATACTAAGGTGTGACCAAAGGCTTTTTCTCTTACTTCTCAAATTCAACTCTGGAGAAACAACCACATATAATCTCATTTATGTCTTACTCTGATCAAAACAAGAGATCTCTAAATGATATTAAATAAGTCTAATTTACATCTCCTGAACATGGGACCATGAGATCAGAGAAAGAGCTCAAAGAAAACTCAGATATGACTCCTAGGATCTCATGATTCTTCTCAAATATGTCTCAGTTTTCTCATAGTGACCTCATGAGAAACAACCGCCTCTCAATTCAATATCCATTCGTCTTACTGAAGTCTCAAATTCATCCTCTCATTATCTCATCTTTTTTCCTAAGGGGGTTTTAGGAGCAACAATTCAGATTGAAGTGATCTCAAAAAGATGTACAATTGAGATCTTACTACTTTCTCAAGAGTTAAAAAAAGACTATACTGAGCAAAAGATTTTTCCTCTGGGGTCCCTTGTTTCAGTGGAACAGTAGAAGCCTTGAAAATCAGAGTGGTATGCACACAATTTTTTTTAGAATCAATCCCATAAAATCTGAAACTAGCGGTGCAAAGCTCACTACTAATTATGAATTATTGGTGGCATTCCAAAAACTCAAAAAAAACAAAAAGCAAAAAAAAACAAAAAAAAAACAAATCAGTACTAGGAGTCCACATAATCTTCTTCTTGCTTCTTTCTACCAACCTTAACATACATAATTTTTGTTTCCGAGTTAATCATGAACACGATAGTTAGCCTTGTCTCCACGGTAAATGCCTCATAAATTTGCCTGTTATCACTTTTCGAAAGAGTAACGCTTTAAATTGTGTGAAACCAGGTGAGTGGATCTCTTATACCTAAACCAGTTGAATACCTGTCAGTTGCCCAGCAGCCTTTTAAAATTTTTCAGTACTTTCCACAAATTAAATTTGATGTAGCCAACCTGTTCACATTAAGCTGCACAGTCGCCTTGTTAGAGGACTACACAAATTGTCATCCCATTGACCAGAGGGGTCGCTATTGAGTGATGATGCTCAGACTGAAAGCCTCCCCTCTTGAATAACAGTGTGGCCAATTATGCTTCATCCTGTGAGACTAACAGCCATGGTGGAATGGTCAGGATTTATTCCACCCTGTAGGGGGCAGCCCTGCACCAGGTGGCTATGTCACTGGGGAGTCCAGTAGACGCATACTTAATGGTAGCAAGTTAGTTATTTAGCTGACCTGTCTACGTATCTCTATCAGATATTCTTTTGATCCCTGAAAGGAAAATTTGCATACAATTTTGGATAAACATGTACACTTAAGGGAACAGTAATTGTCCGCAATGCAGGTTTGCCATGCTCATATCCTTTCAATGTGATACTCAAGCTTTGAGGACCTTCCACACCATCTCAAAGTATTAGTGGCATGGTGAATGAAACTTGGCACCCTTGGTAATTGGTGTAAAAAAATTTTTTTTTTGAAAGGGTAGTTTCATGAACAATTTTGGAACAGAATTTTTTGACAGATAAGAGGGTCCTTAAATTTTTGGTCAGGCTTGACAAATTTCACAAGCAGCATGAGGGAAGCACAGCAGTTTCCCATATTTAAAGGGAGTCACACAGTATGTACATATAGTGTGTACTACAAAGGTAATAAGGCACCTGGGACCAGCTGTCATCTTTTTGTTCTCTTTTTCTCTCTTTCCATCTCCCTATCTGTGTTCTGCTGTTCAACGTGAGCATATATAATGTAAATGCAATATGTACTTCCATCGGTTTAAGTTTAATCTTCTGTTTTCTGTGTTTACATTCATTTATGTGACATAACATAAGCATGTGAGTCTGTTAAAATACACATAACATCAATACAGTATTTAATGTCATCGTTTATGTATACCTGCAATACAGAACATTCAAGAAACTGATGTGTTGTTTTTTTTGTCTTCAACTGACAACTAGCTTGCTGTCAGCAATGTAAAAGGATTATAACCAAGCAACCAATCTGAGCATTTCTAGTACAATGATCTATTTCTAGTGCAGTTGTGTAAAAGAATGTAAAAGCAGATAAGCAGTTGCACAATATCTTAGCTCAAACAAAATTGAAACAAATAAAAATAAAATTTGAGCAATTCCGGTGGCATGGTGGTGCAGTGGTTAGCACTGACGCCTCACAGCAAGAAGGTGTCAGCTTCTAATCCTGGTCGGGGCCTTTCTGTGCGGAGTTTGTATGTGCTCTCTGTTTCAGCGTGGGCTTCCTCCCACAATCCAAAGACGTGCAGTTTAGACTAATTGTTGGGGTGTTAACAGCACATTGCTGTAAAACAGCATGCTTGCTCAGTCAACTTACCCTGAATAAATAAATAAAAATTTTTAGATGCAGTTATTACAGTGTTCCGTCTTTAATTGGTAAATATCCCTCATATTGCTGATATTTGAAAAATCTTACATGGAAAGACAACAACACAACTCAGACAGCTGTACTCTGGATAAAGTTAATAATTATGTCTGGAGGATGTGGTCTGAGGACCCAGGGTCCTCTTGCCTGCCCTTGCTCTACTTTTCCTGAGAACAGCTTGTTAATGGTTCTATTTCCATTCAAATCAAAAAAAGAAAAATTGTTTTTTCAGCAAATTAGAGAGGAAAACAGCAGTGAAAAAGGTGAGAGACATCAAGTTTGCTCACTGGGATTTCCAAATTCTCAGAAGACGTTCTGAAGATTTACACAAGCAATCAAAACATGGGTGGCAATGATGTTCGGGTCCCAAACGTACCTCTTGCCCCTCCTCTCCATCGCCTAAAGCCAATGAAAATGTGTGCAGTACCTCGCCGGTACAGCAGAGGAGCTAACGCATGGAATATTTATCTGTAAGCAACCGGCAAACCACAGAAGATTAACATTTGAGTCGACAGACCATTTTTTCTAATTATGTATAAATGCACTGCCCCTGACAGCAAAGAGGCAGAACATCACAGAAACATACATGCGAACTTCAGTGGCCAATCCTATGCCCTACTGTGGGTGTTACATACTGAGAGGCATTAAAAATTAATACTTACATGAATATTTACATTGTTATTATGCATAAAGAAGGGCCGTAAGGTCACTGAATTCGTAAGGTCACCAGAAATGCAGACTATGGACCATGCTGCACCTGCCAATGTTGGAGAATATTCATGGAAAGCAATAAAGTTAACAAAATTTTTGAGTAAAGGCTTCCAATAAGGGTTCAGTTTCTTAGCAGTGCTTGTGTATTAATCCAACTTATTTCATTACTTATTAAATAGTGGAAAAAATGTTTAAGCATCATTTATCCCTTAGACATGATTGAGGTAAAGCCTCGAAAACATTAAAATTGGTCACCCGACGGCCTTGGTCAGAGTCCATAGGTGACCAATCAATAGAAATTTTCACTCATCATGCTATGGCAGTTTAATTTGCTTGTTGCCCTGAATAGATTTGTTACTCTTGAGAATATTTCTCCGCACAACATTTCAGGGAAAGGAGAGGAGACAACAGATACCTGACTTGGATGATAAGCCTGTCAGTACGGAGAATAGAAACACCGGTTAAAGTTGTTAAAACTGCACTGTCAGGGAGCTGGAGAGAATCTGCATGTCTAGTCAGTTTGAAGGCCAGAGTGCTATGGTCTGTTGTGAGTAGTAACTTGGTACACTGTCACAGCATATTAAAACCTGGGTCCTGAAGGGGGAGGGGGGGGGGGGAGAGACAAACTGATGCTCTTCTGAACAGTTATGCCCCTTAATGTGTTGTAAACATATACTGCTAGAGCGCGGAGAGAACAGCAACAGTCCTCTAAGAGTGACTGAGTCTTCTCAGCAGAATTATTCTCTGTGAACCAGTGTTGCAGGACAAACCATACTGGAACCATACTCTAAAGGTATCAACATCAACAACTGCTGTGAATCAGACAGATTACACTGTGTTTTGAAGGGGAAACACAGTTTACTTGGTGCCTAATAAAACTCTCTTCGGACAATATGTTTCTTTCCCAAAACATGCAATGTCAGCTGTATGTGTCTTCCATACTGCGTGCTGAATTTGAAATGATTTGTTTCGAATTAAATTGTACCGTGGCTAGTTTCAAGACATAATATTAATACACTAAGAGGTAAGGGCTCCAGGCAATATTAAATATCATTCTTTGTTCTGAAACTCCTTATAAGCCACAATAAAGAACAAAAAAACAAATGGAGGCAAATTAGTTATGACTATGGAAATGGCATCAGCTGTGATGTATTCTACCCATGTTGGCATTTACTTTGCACAGTTTAAGGTTTCTGTTTCTCCCACATTTCTGATCTTGAGTATTTGTAGAATCGATTGCATCTAGAAGGTCAGACAATTAAGTGCTGTACAGTAACATAGAGTTTTTATGAATCTATTTGTATACCTTATCTAAAAATATCCAAAAAATGTTTACGTAGGTGTCCTATTAGCAATACTTTGACACTGCAATGAAGAAAATCTATCATGAAAAATCAGTTAAAAGAGAAATATTTTTCACACTAAAATCATTATCAAATTAGTTTGATTAAAAAACAAATGCATCAATCAATAAACAATATGTTTTTTGATCAAATCTATATTTTTGCACTCAAATATTGTTTCATTCTACATAATTTTCTCATTTTAAAAGTATGTGCAGGGCACATCATTAACATAATGTCCCTGGTTTGTAGTTCACGCATATTTTTAATCTTATCTAGTCCAGCATTGTAAATTCAAATTCTATAACTGAATGCACATATCATGGCAACTGCATTCAGAAATAACTAAAATTACTTATCAAGTCAAAATTACTCAGGAAATAGATCCAGTGAACTAGGATTAGTCATAAATTGTCAAAATAGGTGAACCATTTGAGATTTTTTATTTATTTAAATATTTTTAAATTTCATTAATCAACATACGCTGTTCATGTGATTTTTTTATTTATATCAATGAGTTTATAAATTAGTTATGGAGTGGCACTGTGGCACTGTAACCCTTCACATTGACATGTGGAACGTTATATTGATAAAGCCTATGTTTGATTATTGAAAAGCCATCGGCATGTCCCACACACCCCGTGAATGGAAGGGATTAAGCTCTGGCTCTGATAAGCAACGCTGTTGTCTGGAGTGGACTTAGAACTGTAGCGGTTTAGTGTATCAGTGGCTGCATCAGCATTCACGGTACTTCCGCCAGCAAATTGAAATCACTTGCGACGTGAGACGGCCTTTCATTTTACTCACTGCAAAGCCAGGGAGGGTTCGCGGCAGTGTTAGCGCAATATTAGCAAAAATGTGTGCCCACCATGTCCAGAGTTTCGGAGTGCGAGGCATGGGACTTTTGTATTTGATGGGGTGTTGGTGTTGAGCTCACATTTTTTCACATATTCTTTTGAGTAGAAGTAAAACAGTTTGTAAATGACTCTGAGAAAATGTCCTGCAAACTCTATGAAAAAGACCCACAAAACAAAATTTGTGCCAGCGAGGGCTTTTAGCGAATGATCACATTCTAAAATCCTTGTTTGAATTCACACGGGGTAACACTGAAAACCTGAAATTCTGCTTCCAGCCACTGATGTGACATGATACTTTAGCCAACCTTAAGAAACTTGAACACACCAAGGGCGTTCACTTGACACAGAAGCCCAGTAAAATACTGTACACAAAATATTGTATGGTACTCAGTTTCATGATACAGGTAAGTGCCATTGAATGTTGAATTGCGCCAATCCAAATTTAAAGACAAGTTACTGTGGTGGCTCTCAAGATGTAAGTCAGGGCTCACTGTTGCTAATGAGAGGGACTGAGTTGTTGTCGTAAGACACACAATGTATAACACACAAATAAATTGTTATACTTTTCACTGACATACTCACCAATGAATCACTGCACCTGTTACATTCATTGTGCTTGTTACATTGTATGTTCAGTTATGTTAAAAACTTCCATTGCATATTTGAAGATTTCAGGAAAAAGCGAGGCATGAATGAGCTAAAATGGCAGCCTGTTTTCATCATCATGCTGATAAAACTGTCGCCTCACAGCAGGAAGGTCCTAGGTTCGAATCCAGGTGGTGGCCTTTCTGTGTATAACTTGCATGTCCTCCCCATGTCCGCGTGGGTTTCTTGTGGGTACTCCGGTTTTCTCCCACAGTCCAAAGACATGCAGGTTAGGCTAATTGAAGAGTCAAAATTACTCATAGGTATGAGTGTGTCAGTGAATGGTATGTGTGTCCTGTGATGGATTGGCGACCTGCCAGAGGACGTATTCCTGCCTCTCGGCCAATGCATGCTGGTATACTGTAGGCTCCACCCCCCATGACCCTGACCAGGAATGAGCATGTTAGATAATGGATGGATGGATATCACTGTATTAAAGAATTACTTGTTTATCAACAGCTCTCAAGCCCTGTGCTTTGGAGAGATGGAGTGGTCCACTGCAGCATGCCACTGTCACAGTTAGACCTTGTACAGTGTAGCAAGCCACCTGAGGTTTTTCAGCAAGGACCTGCTAGGCCTTAGGACTTTCATTATGTCTGTGTCCCAAGTTTCTCAGGGCTAGAGTAGCAAGAGGGAGAGGAGAGACACGCCCTCTGGCAGGAGCAGAAGAGGAAGGCCTGAAAGAGAAGGTTGAAGGATGTTGAGGGATTAACATTCCACGAAAATTTTCGACGCGTGCTTTGCCAAATATGAATTGCAAGATACCAACTAACATCCCTGGCTTTCATGTTTATCACCAGCTATTAATGTTCAAAGTCTTACACTCGAGCTCCCGGGGGAGGGGGGGGGGGGGGGGGGCTTTGGGCAAGGCTTGGGGAAGCGGGGGGGGGGGGGGGGACATCTCACATTCTATACATACTTCTGAGGGCCTCAGAAACGGGCCTGTGTATTTTTTGTCCACTTTGTAGGCTGATGGCGGATTCCACCTTGAAGAGGAAAATAAAGAGTCCGATGGAAAATTAAACGTCCCTGTCTAATGCCCAGTGTACAGCGGGCACAGCGGGATTCGGGAGCTAATCAGAAAGCGGGGAGTGAGATCTATCACTGTGGCTCCAAGGACAGAGAATATTTGGAGCTGTTTTAAAAGTGCGCTGGCCCCGAGTTTGAGCGAAATCCTTTGAACTGATGAAGAGACCCTCGGCTTGGAAGAGAGCGGCAGTTCAGACGGAGACATTATTTACCTCAGAAAAAGAGCGTGGCAAACTGTGAAATATACCTTCGCAGCACCGTGCCCATCACTTAGCGTGATTTACATTTTAAAATCACCTCACTCTGGGGAAATTAGTAACTGACCTACAAAGAATGGAGAAGATATTACACTTGGAATATTAACCGTGTTAGAATGTTACATTCAAGTCAATGTCAGACAAAACAAAAACTTCAGCGCATCTTGTGTTGTCGATAACCAAGTTCATTTTACGTAGGTTAACCATTTAAAATGTGTTGAATTTTTCATCCCCAGTAATTTGTTACGTAGTTTGGAACTGTTTCTTTGTTCATAATTATGGGAGCTCTAGCCAAAGTTCTACCAGGAAGGCTTCCAGGTCACTTCTGCTAGCAGCCAAAATGCACAAATGGTAGCTGTTAGAATGCCACTCACCCATGTCTTTGTGTATTCAGGGATTTCGGAGTCTCTTGCCCCCACCCCACCGCCACCTGCCCTGATTCAGGTGGGCATCGCACATCATATCTTGCCAGACCTGCTGTGCCAAATGTAAGCTCATGTTGCTTTATTTCCATCTTCTTCAGAACTAATGTAATAAATGTAATCGCACTTCAATGCAAGTGACAAGTACGGCCATGGACTTGTGTCTGTTTCATAGCGTTACAACATATAGTATTATAGCACAGCACAATATCATACATGATGGCCATACCCTGGCCAACATCCTGCAGTTGTATACGGTCAGGGGGAAAACACACACACAGTGGATGCAGTGGAGGGATCACTGTGCCATACACCCCTAAAATTCACTGTTCATCCAAGCAGAGATAACCAGGTGCTCGTAGACTGCTTCATTTCCTCTGTCTCATTCTTTCTGTGCCAATCTTTGCAGTCATCATTTATTTGTCTGCCTCCCTTTTACATAGGCCTAGATTAAATCAGAATCTAGGAATGAATTCAACACCATTGGTGTGTGTGTGTGCGTGTGTGTGCATAAGTAAATATACAATACATAGGCGAAAGAATGTGCACACCTGACATCCAAAATCTCATCCAAAATTATTGGCATTAGTATTGAATTGGTCCACCCTACTGCAATAACAACCTCTACTTTTCTGTGAAGGCTTTACACTAGATGCTGGAGCATTGCTGCAAGGATTTGTCATCATTCAGCCAGAAAAACATTAATGAGGTTGGGCACAAATTATATCTTTAGGCCTGGGTCGCAGTTGGCCTTCCAATTGATCCAAAAGGTGTTATATTGGGATGAGGTCAGGGCTCTGTGCAGGCCAGTCAAGTTCTTCCACACCGTTCTCAATAAAACCATTTCTATATGGACCTCGGTATGTGCCCAGGGACATTGTCATGTTGAAACAGTAAAGGGCCTTCCCTAAAGTGTTGGGAAACACAGGATCTTCTAGAATGTGATTATATGCCATAGCATTAAGATTTGCATTCACTGAAATGAAGGGGTCTAGCCCAAACCATGAAAAACAGCCCTAGACCAAGGGGTGTCCACATACTTTTGGTCATATAGTGTATATAGTGCAAATTGTACTATACAATAAATAAAGCCTGTGCACATTTGAGAATGTAACATATTCACCCCAGAAGTTCCATACATTTTTTATATATGAACTGCATGGAGCTAAACCAACTCTTAAATCATAACTGCATCCAAATAAATTCCTAGCCTCTGAGACCAGACTCTGTATCTGGTCTGCATATTGCTTTTAAAGCTGATAGAAATTGAGCAGTGTATTGTTTAGCTCAATTGCATCCCTTTTTTTTAATGTAACATAGCCCGTTAAGAGTGGCAATAATATATCCATTTAGATTGATTGACCACAAGGAAATGGGTTTCATCCCAGGAGTCTGGCTCCAGTGAATTGCCAGGCCAATATCTCCTAAGATTAGGCATTTACTGTAGCTGTGCATATTTATGAGAATACTGCATGGCTGGCAGCCAATCAGCATTAAGTGTAAATGCAAGCTGGTGTATAATTATGCACATTGCACAGGAATACCAAGTTTTTGACACTTCTCGGTGTGACATAAATCACATTTATTCTGCAAACAGTGCATCAGGTCACAGGTGGTCTTACAGAAGATGCTCCTGATTACATAATCATACATAGATCTTCTGATTATTTTCCCAGTGGCTGCAGTAGAATTCAAGTAGAACATTTCTAAAAGGCCACAGTCAGACTGTGCCATGACAGTATTTTAACAGTGTTGATCCAGCAATGCAACAAATTGGTGATGGGTGAAAACAGTGACTTGCCACGATGTAGGTTAGTCCGTGATGATTTACTTGTTTAATTCTTGATTTTTTACCATAATACTTTATACTTTATTCCAGTATGGTATCTTATTTCATACAGCTACATTCCCAAATAAAAAATTGCACTAAGGACTGTTCAGTGTGTGAAAAACATTACCTTTAAACACAAAAAATGTATAATTTCTGAATCCATTTTTTGACATATGATATCCACTAACCTCTCCATAACCAGATATTCATAGGAAATGTGTATAAAATTTGAAAAAGGTCTGATTAGATAAAATATTAATGTCAATTAAAGCCCTATATTTCATAAAGATGCTGACTTCCTTCATAAAATGGTATATATAGCTTGTATATATGTTGACAAGCTATGGCATGCCTGGTATATCTTATTTTAGGGGAAAATAGTCAGTTGATTAATACATCAGGCATGCCAAAAAAAGGTTTTTTTGTACATTATATACTTGTATAGATTTTTTTTTTGGGGGGGGGGGGGGGGTGGGTCTGGGGCTACAGCTGGAAAATAGCATGTCCATGTTGCAGAGATAACCAAGACACATGTCAGCTGGCTTCTGCACCATAATGAGGCTCTGTCAATGGCAATTTATGGCTCCTGTCAAGACGGAACATGTTGCGCAAGCCTTTTTTCAAGACACCTTTCACTGCCAGTAACCCAGCTGATAAAAAGACAGAAATGTATTAACTTATTTACTGTATTTGAATAAGAAATACAGCATTTCATATTTACATTCAAATGTGTTCAATTGAATATGCATATGGAGACCTTAATCTGTTTATGTAATACGCAACTATTCTCTTCTGCCTCTTGTGTACTATGTGTGCCCAACATTTTAGGAAATGAGTTTAAGTATTAATTCAACGATAGCCCCTTGTATACGTCCCTCAGAAAGGTCATTCCGTAGTCCAGGGGCTCTGCAGCCAGTACCTGACCAATTCTCAGATTCTGACTGACACGTCACATATTTTTGACTGGAAAATGTACATTTTAACATTTCTTTTTTTCCAACAATTCATTTATATTATTTTTTTATTTTTTATTTTTTTTTTTACAAAATCCCTTAATAAAACTGTGAATAGCCTGTTTATACATACTGTTCATATACAAGATACAGTCAGGAAACCTGAAATTTCATGAAAAGTCATTCTGTTTTTCCATCAGTGGCAAATTACTAGACATTCTGAACCAGACACAGAACTCAATAACTGATGAAGTTATAAAGTTTGCCTTTTCTGAAAGCAACTGACAGTCAGCTTCCTGATAAAATCTGTTGTCCCAACACAGCGTTTGGATTAATAATAATGATATTGCACCCTCTGTGGACCATATTGTGTAACAAGCGACAATGAAAATGAGATTTCTGGTCTTTGACTGCCCTCCAGTGTATTTTGTGGAAAATTGGTTTCATCAGTTCAAAAAGCATCATGGCACATATGGTTAGACTTACAGCCAGCATTTGTGGGCCCTTTATGGTGTCTTATGCAGTTAATCTTGAAAAACACTTTATACTATTAAGTTAAGATGGATATTGATCTTGTCTTCTAAGGGTAAGAGGGCTTCATAACTGGGAATATATCCCACACCATTACTGAACAGCAAGAACCCTTCATTGCTAGTCACTGCTTTGCTTTCATTTTGTATTTGCTACCCATATGTGGGTGAAAGAACTGGAAGAAGCTGATGGCACAGTCATCAAGGGAGAAAGTTGTACAATTGATGAAAGTATAAGTGGCTGGATGGAAACCTAACTGATGTGGTGATGCCGTCTGGCATTGACAGGAAGAGAGAGAGAATGACAGTCAGTCACCTTAGCCAGAGAAAGATTTGATTCAACTGCTGTATGCCAGCATGTATAGTAAACTGGCCAGTGGAGTGTCTGCTATGTCCCGGTTAAGTTTTACTTTGTTTCTTGATCTGCTCAGCCTACTTTCTTTGATATGGTATTGGATAGCCTGATTCCTCTGGCAAAATTTTGGGTCTCGGTAGAGTGCAGGCTCAGTATGAGGCTCTGGGGGTGGCCACTCTGGCCATTTTCCTGCACATATGGAGAAGTTTCTGTATTGCAACACACACACACATGCACATACACACACACACACACACACACACACACACACTATGGGGCATAATTTGCGCCGCCAAACTATACTCAAACAAGTCACTAGCGCCTACTTAAGACCTCGCAATCAGATCAAACCTCTGAACACACGCCTACAATTTAAATAGACTCACAATGGAGACACAGCCATTACACGCATGTCACGTAGGTGTCGTGCTGGCGGTGTTGCTGAGGCATTCGCATGTATTGCGAAGGCGAGTGCGCGTAACGTACGCCAAACCTGACATATGCCACACATACGAGGCACCTACCTGTACATGTAATCTCATTTGCACACATACGCCTCATTAACACTACACCTAACAGTTTGATATATAGATAACTAGACGTGCAAGTAAGTGTTGTAAGTGGAGCGTATGCATGCATGTGCGCGCAGCCTACTTCTACATGCCAACACGCCTAATCTATTTATGTGTTTCCTGGATGCGTCCAAAGCTTTTGATCGAATTAATCATAGTAAATTGTTTGTTAAACTAGAGCGAGGGGTCCCCCCATAGGCTATTTGATAAGGATCTTGCACTTTTGGTAGGCTATTCGCAATTTCGCATCAAACCATGCAAGCTAGATGGGGTATTGTTCCTAAGTATGTGTAGTCATAAGTATTTGTAGTCATTTGTAATCTAGTGACTAATGGGGTCCGACAAGGTGGAATACAGTAGGCTATTGTGTCTGTACTGTCACACACACACCCACCCACACACATACCACTAGAGGGCACTCCTGAGCTAGAAGAAGGCAGGTGAATTCAGTGACTAGGTCATTCGTATTGCTTTCTGTTATCCATTTTATGAATTATAATACAATTTTCAAATCTTACCCATAAAAACTTGTGGTCTTGGAGGGGGAGAGAAGGAAAGAGCTTGATTAGTAGTGTTTTTTGTAAATTTACTGCATTGATTTTGAGAACTTTTGAGCAAACAACTATTATTTACTTAATCTAATCAGTCATTTTGCATTGAGGCCTGGCTTGGTAATTTGAATGTGGCCAGTAAGAATAATCTTGCCCAGATTGTTAAAGCAATATAATTATAGAAGTAAAGAAGTAAGTAAAATAAATGGGGTGAATAAGACCCAGCTTTCAGATCTTTATGACAGGCAGGTCTTGAGGAAGGCCTATGTCATACTGAACTGCCCTGAATATTCCTATATAGACAGGGAGTTTGAGTTCCTACCCTCTGGCCGAGAGTGCCGTCTTGGAGGGCTAAAAAATATATACTTTTTATTTTATTCACATAGAAATTAATATGCTGAATTTGCACAGATGATCTTGTATTTAATGTACTGTGGTACTTGACATTCTGCTCATTTTGCATAGACTCCATTTATTGTGATCTTGCTGTTATTGTATTTGTCCTTGTGACCATTTGTCCTTGTGATCTGTACAGTATATGGTTTTATCTGATGTGGCATTTGTATGTATTTGTGGTTTAGTCTTTTTAATGGTTCTTAGAGTATTGTGTTGGAACATTGTTGGAACAAGTGTTGTGTGGGGCCTGGCCACTGTTTTTCTGTTGTGGGACAATTAATATGTATCCTGTTGTGGCAAAATAAATCATATTCATGAATAAAAACTTTACTGAGGATTTAGTCAGTTAAATGACACAACAACATTGTGTGCCATTATGTCCTGTTAACATTTGACTAGCTATTCTATATTGTTTTGTAATGTCTGTATGCATTTACTCTCCTTGGATATAAAGAGCAGCCATTCCATTACCAAAGCAGGCTTAGATAAGTGAACTAACTTCAAGGGTTAAAGTGTAGTGTGTGCCGTATGGCTCTTGTGTGATGTATTGCCAAGGGAGCTTGCTTTAGATGTAGGATGGGCATCAACGTCCTTTTTACCCATGTGGAGGGGTGATAGATATGGGGGAAGGCCCATGTACAGGCACCAGCACACTTATTTGAGCGACAGGTCAGATCATACCTGGAGACGTGGATGGGGAGCATTATAAGCCGCGTTTCCACCGCAGGAACTATACCCCGGAACTAGGAACCTTTTGAGGAACTCAGTGCGTTTCCACCGCAGGAACTAGGGTCTAAATTTAGTTCTGGGGGCTTTGTTTTACCCCCCAAAACGTTCCTGCTCGGGGGGTAGTACTTTTCGAAAGTACAGGAACCTTTTGGGTGGAGCTTGCAGCGCTGAACATTTCTGATTGGTCGAGTACTCGTAGCGTTTGTGTTGTATTTATTTTCCGCCATTACCCGCCATGTTTGAAAATATGCAGCGGCAAACCAATTTATTTTCATAATAACTTCAAATCAAACTTGTATGTTATGCGGCGCAGTAGCCTACTTTTGGTTATAGCCTATCAACGTCTTGGAATTATAACGTGTGCTCTTCTGTTCTTTTCTTGCTTTAGTATTCGTTTTATAAAATGCTAAGCATTCGTGCTGGGACAGCATATTACGTAGGCTACCAAAACATTCAAACGGATTAATTCGGTTGCTGAATATTTTCTTCCGGATTTTCTTTGTTAGCCCGTTGTAATTGACTCAAAACGTTTGATACAGTTATGTGAGGTATGCGGTAGTTCTGCATAATTAACATTGGTGATACAGTACAAGCAAACTGGAAATCACCTTCCGCACTTTTTATCCGGGTAAAATAACAGGTTAATTCTAGTAATCTTCCCTTTAGCTTTTTCAGACTGCCGTAATTTTACTCAATTTTACTGCCATTTTTCAATTCCACGAAAAGACCAGGAAGACTATGGACTCATTTTTATGGTGCATGGTTCGCATCTGGAGGGCACACTTTGCTGCTCGGCTAGCAGTAACTTCGAAGGAAAGCAAACGGTGGCTGTACCACTACTAATTTACATTTTCACGCAAGTCCGAGTTTTCGTTCTATTCTTTTCATTTTGCGATTAGCCTATATGGAATTGACGACGAGAAAGTAATAAAACAGCTAATTGTTTACAACGTGTGCATGTTTTCTGCTGTTAATGAATGTGTTTGAGAGGATATATGAAAATCAATAAATACAAAAGTAACCATATATAGTCATTGTTGGTAACCCGTTGTATATAAGTGGAATAAACCCCTCCGGGCTGTCCCGGTTATTAGAAAATAATGTAGGCTACTTCGGTGGTAGTATGGGGTTACAGAAGAAATCATATGACAGATGGACCGACGACAACGTCAGTGGGCTAATTTGCCTAATCTTCGCGGTACTTTAGACCCCGGTGGAAACGCAGACAACCATTGGCTGAAGGAACCTTTTAGTTCCTGGTAAAGTAGTTCCTGGGACTGAAAGTTCCGGGTAATTTCGGTGGAAACGCGGCTATAATAAATACACTGAGGTCACATAAAATGTGTGTGTGTGTGTGCGCGTGTGCATGTGCATGTGTGTTTATGGGTGTGCAAGCATTGTTTTTTTGTAGTCATTTGAATGTTCATACAGTGATTTTTTTTTTTTTTTTATGTATCCCATGATCCACCTCATTATGTCCCATGAATCATTTCAGTATTAAATGAGTCACAAGTTACGACCTGCAAGATGAGAATCACCCATTCTTTTATGCAAAACCACTAATTGGAATGGCAGGTATGCCATGCCCATGCCGCCCCACCAAGTTACACCCTTGTTTGCCGCTCCCTCAAGTTATGCCCTTGTTTGGGTGGCATGCCTCATACCTATACTGCACCGAGAGTCTGGCACTTTCCAAGGTTCCCTACAGAAATAACCACACTGACCACAGACTCTCAGACCTTAAAAACATTCATTTCTGTACCTTCTGATCCTATTTCAACAGACAGAATTCTCAAACTTAACACGTCCGTACAATAAAGCCCCAAACTTTTTGCGTTTTCTCCTTCTTCTCCTTCTTCTTCTTTTTCCTGCCCGATTACATCATCACAATGCTGCAAGCCCACAAACAATATGTCTCCCCATTGGACATTTACCTACACAAGCCAATCCTTTACCTACACCAGCCAAACAAAATGTCACATACACACATAAAATGGACTTATATCTTTTTTCTAAATTTCCAGTCAGGACAGCTAGTAAGTTTGTGGCTCACTGGTAACACTGCGGACTTGGGACTGCTGAGCCTCAGGATTGAATCCCACCTGAAACTCGCCCAAATGACTAATTTCTTATGCACGCTTATTTCCTCACTCATATTTGTCGATTACTTTTCAACTATTGCTTTTGCAACTGTATTATCCTTCTAGATACTTCTGCACCAAATCTAGCCTGTCTTTCACCGAACGTATACACTGTGTACTTCAGTTAACACTACATTTGCTTTCAATGTGAACATTTTCTAGCCGGCTACAATATAGCCAGGCCACAAGGAATACAACCCAGAGCTGAGTCTGCCTTCTTTAAAACCACAAGCACATTTCAGAAGGAAAATTCATGACTGCTTTCTTGGTGGCTCACTGCTAACGTTGTTGCTTTGGAATCGTAAAGTTTGAGAGTTGAATCCTGCCTCAGCCTCATGCAAATCTTTTCTACTAACGACATGTTCACTTGGCTACTGTACAAAATGTCCTTATCAGCAAACATTCATGTTACCTCACCCTTTTCTCTATCTACCGACTGATAGTGAAGGAGTGTCACAGGGCTTGGTTAAACCCAAAGAATCAGGGCAATCTGAAAACAAATTGGCACACACGTAGATTGCAAAACAAAATAAGCCCAGGATTTTAAAGTGTTTTTCAACAGTTGGCATCTGAGATCAGGAACTCACATCATACTGAGAGAGAAGAGAAGCTCAGCAAGAGAGAGGTCATGCTTACAATGAGCACCCACACACTGCTCAGGATACAGTCACAGCTGCACAAACCCCAGCAACACAGAGCAACCAGGGCACAACCGAAGCAACTCCAACCAGCACGGAGATTGCTATATTAATTGACTCAAACGGGAAATTCATAAATGAGGAGCAGTTATTCCCTGGCAGAGCTGTTTCAAAAATCTGGTGCCCCACAACAACAGAGGCCCTAAAGATACTTTCCCCATCACAGCTCGGCAGCCCCAGCCACATTATAATTCACACAGGAACCAATGACTTGAGAGCACAGCAGGAGATGGTGGCTGGGTCCATCAGGAGAGTGGCAGAGAGGGCAACAGAGGCCTTCCCAAACAGTAAAATTATCATTTCCACCCTCCTGCCCCGGAGAGATTTTCGTCCCCTCACAGTCCACAAGGTGAACGCTGAAATTTCACGAGATTGTGCTCTTATGGCCAACGTACACCTGGCACACCACTCTACCCTCGGAACCTACAACCTCCATGACCATGTTCACCTGCACAAACAGGCAGTTCCCATCTTTGCCAAAATGCTAAAGGACACAGCTTTGGGCAGACCCTCTATTAACACCCCCCGGAACAACAGGAGGCCTCCCAGCACTCATTCCCCTGGACCCCACATCGCCGGACCACCCAGAGGCCAGCGTATCCTTCCAAGGCCTGCTGCGGCAACTAGGGACGTCTCGAGCCTACCCATCCCACCCACAACATCAGCAAGACCAGCCCAGCCAACCAGAAACATCTGGAGCCTACCCACTGCACCCACAGCATCAGCAACATCCGCCCAGCCAACCAGGATCGCCAGGAGCCTACCCACCGCACCCAATACCCTGGCAGCAGAAACCAGGCCAGCCCAGACCTGGGCTAACACAGCCTCCCCCCGGCCCAGCACAGCAGCGGTACCCCAGCTACGCAGCGGCACTCAGGGCCCCAGGGAACACAGAGGACCTGGGTGAGATAAGAAATCATCTCAGTCACTAGACTGATGAGCTAAATAAATTAATATATGTAATGTACCAATTTTCTTTCTAATTGTTAAAATCACAAATGTAAATATATATATATATATATATATATATATATATATTTTTTTTTAAGTGGATTAGTTTAGTATAAATATTAGTACCATATCAATAATTATATAAATAATTCATATGTTCCAGCATTGTTTTTATGTTTTAAAACAAATAAGTTCCATAAGTTCCATAAGTAAAATAAATGCAGAAATCATTTTCCATTAGCATGTGGAATATCCAGGGCCTGAACTCCTCTGTTTTTGGCTTAAAAAGTTCAACCCTGGAATTCCAAGAGAGGATAAAAAACATCGACATGATAATTCTTCAGGAATCTTGGTGTAGAGCCGATACCGTTACTCACTGTCCCCCAGAATACCAAGAAACAATTGTCCCATCAATTAAAATGCCCCTAACTAAGCATGGAAGAGATTCTGGTGGTATACTAATTTGGTTCAAATCAGAGTTCAAAAATGACATCACAGCAATAAAAAAATGGAATCACATCTTTGGTTTAAAATAAGCAAAAAATTAATTGCATCCAAAAATGAACTATATTTATGCGCATTCTATGTCCCACCCTCTGAATCCCCTTATTACTAGGAGGACATGTTCTCCAACCTCCACAGTGAAATCAGCCATTTCCAGGCCCAGGGAAATGTGCTGATCTGTGGAGGCCTAAATGAACAGGCACACAGCCTGATTTCATCAATGAAGACGGGAACAAGCACATATTTGGACAAAATCTCCTAAAAAATGTAACAAACCTACCCAGAAATAACTCCGACCACCATATTAATAAAAATGGAAGACAGCTACTGCAGTTCTGTCACGACCTGAGTCTATATATTGTCAATGGTAGGATGTGAGGCGACTCTTTGGGAAGATACACCTGCAGCTCACCTCTTGGTAACAGTACAGTAGACTATGTGGTCACAGACCTAGATCCATTCTCTCTCAGAGCATTTACCGTCAAGCCACTAACCCCTCTGTCTGACCACAGCCAAATCACAGTCTATCTCAAAAGGACAGAACCTAACACCAGCACCCACATACCCACATACACAATTAGAGTCAACCAAATTATAGCAAAACATAAAGAAAATTACATCACCTATTGGGACACACAAACAAAAACACAAAGCAAATTAGAATGCTATTGGGCCCTAAAAAGAGAGTACACTGTGGCAGATTACCTGACCACAGTGAAAGATTTAAAAACAAGGAAAATATTGACAAGATATAGACTCAGTGAACACAACCTGGCTATCGAGACAGGTAGACACCGGCAGACCTGGCTGCCCAGAGAGGACAGGTTGTGCTCACTTTGTGACATTGAAGAGGTGGAGACAGAGCTTCATTTCCTCACGAAATGTGAGAAATACAGAGAGACAAGGTCACTGTTCTTCCTCAAAATGAAAAAAATCTGCCCACAATTTGAGATGCACTCAGAGACAGAGAAGCTGCCATTCCTTTTGGGAGAAAGAAGGGAATGTGTGTATTTGGCAGCACAATACATTGCCACTTGTCACACACTGAGGGACAGGGAGTAACAATGACACCAAAAAAAAAGTAAAGTTATTATAGTTCATTGACATTTTGTATGCGTTATCTTCTAGATGTAGAATTTTATTTATGTGGTCTGGATTTTATATTTATTCTGTTTATTGTAGTTAAACTGTTATTGCCTGTCTGTTATGTTTGTCACGTGAGTGTATGCTTTGGCAATGTAAGTGTACCCTTACCATGCCAATAAAGCTTATTGAATTGAATTGAATTGAAATTGAAATAATAAGATCAGGAAGACTTGTCTAAAGACTTGTTTAAACCTGTCTGACGACTCATGTCACGGTTGATTATATGTCTCTGCTCAACTGTCTTATTATTACAAAACATGTTAACTTGCCCACTCACAACAAAGGTCACATACTCTTTACAGATAACATTTGGTCCCACTCTGGAATGTGTAACAATTTGTTTGACTGAAACATGACAACAACCTTTTTTAATTTGAATAATTTTTAAACAATTTGAATCAGGCAATGTGTCATGGTTCTATGTTTCTGTCTCTGTTTTTCCTTGTTGGGCTGCCAGATGGTGGCACTTCAGTTTTGTGTTTCAGTTCGTTCTCCCTCCCTGTGTTAGTTGTATTATTTGTTTTAATTATTCGTTATTCAATTATCATTGTTCCCACCTGTGTCTTGTTATCCCCTCCTTTTTCCGGTTTGATTGTTCTTTGAGTTCACCTGCGTCTTGTTACCCTTGTCTATTTAAGTTCTTTGTTTCCTGACTTGGGTGCTGGTTCCTTGTGTTTCTGTTTCCGCCTGCGTTCTTGCTTGTGTGTGTTCCGCCTGCCCTCTTGCTTGTGTTTGTTCCGCCTGCCCATATTCTGTCCTGCCTGTGTTCCGCCCTGGGGGCGGTTTTGCCCCTCGTGGCCTTTTGTTTGTTCCCTGTTTTTTTTTTTTTAAATTAAGTAAAGTCTTTGTTTAAACTTTACTTTTGAGTTCCTGTGTTTTTTTCCACTCCGCGTCTAGGTCCTACCCTCCCGCACGTGACACAATTACCCTGATTAACTGATAAACCCTGTATTAATGGCGGCAGTGTTGCTACTATCAATTGCTCTGATCTCAAAGCAAATGCTGCAATCGTACTAACTGTCTCTTCATTTGAATGTGTTGCTGTCTGGTGTTAAACCACAACTGTCATAATAATATATCACCCTCCAACTGCATTCTTCTTTGAGCTTTCTTCCCTAATGATCTGTACCTGTGCTATAATCTCCCTAATGTACTTTTGTTTGGTGATTTTAATATTCACTTAGACTTATCGGGCTGTAATTTCGCTGCTGATTTCATGTCTCTGCTCGACTGTCTTGATATTAAAAACATGTTAACTTGCCCACTCACAACAAACCCATTCACAACAACCCTCCCACCCCACCTCCCCCTCCAGATGGTAAGGTTTTATTTATTCAAATATATAGATGTGGCCGGTGAGTGTAGAATCATTTGATTATGTACTTTAACATGTTCATGTTTATTTCCCTTAAGATTTTCTCACGGGTTATAAAGTCAGAAGACTGGCTGCCCTCTCTGCCCTTTCAAAAAATATTTTGAAAAAAAAAAACAATGGTTCCAGAACAAATGTTTGGTTATAAGCTATTATTTTAACCCTCCTATTATCTGTGGGGTCAATTTGACCCCATTCAATGTTTAACATCTCTAAAGAAATGATTGACATCATTTTTTTTCGCTTCATATTTTATGAGTTTCCTAATTTAATGGGGACAACTGGGCAAACATAAAATAAACATGATGATATGTTTTCAATGTCCTGTACACATTTTGTACACATCGGTGCTCTTTGGGGTCAATTTGACCCCAGGCTGTTTTAGCTGTATAAAACATATAAGAAATATCAACATTTTACACACATTTGTTTTGGTTGTTTTGGATGATATTGAGGTCACTATAACATGCAATTTTATAATCTTCAAAAAACTTCCCTCTGCTTTAGGGCCCTAACCTAACATAACCATACCTGTAGTAGTGCTAGAACCACTGATAGCTTACTTTCCCGTGCCGTGGGGGAGGGGAAATATGGTGCCTGCAAGGACATTGATAGTTCACACAACATAGTGGAGGAGCAAACATATAAAAGCTTGCACACCAGCCTTCTAAACCATTTATCTTAGTGCTCTGTGTGCTCTCTCTTTATGCTCTCTCTCAATTGAAAATTTCTGTATTATTTTATTTACTTTGACTCCCCGATTGTTTTTGTTTATTTTTATTGATCTTATGGGTTTGATTGCTCCTTTTTGTCAGGTACTTTTGTTTTATGTTGTATTGTTAATAACTCTTGTGTTTACTGCTGCCTATTTTGGCCAGGTCACTCTTGAAAAAGAGATTTTTAATCTCAAGAGTTTATTTACCTGGTTAAATAAAGGTTATTAATAATAATAATAATAATAATAATAATAATAATAATGACTTCTAAGCAAAGGTTTTCTGTCAATGAGGTTTTGTCACAGCTCTTTGACAGTGAAAGCGACATAGAGGAGAATGTGTCTGAGACAGAGGATAATGTTGAGGAGGACCCTGATTATGAGGCATACTCCTCTGATGAGAATGAGACCCTTAGTTTTGACCCTCCTGTTGTCTCTCAACCACCAGCAGACACGCTACCTTCCAAAAATGGAAAGTTATTATGGTCCCTCTCCCCACTTGAACGACAGGGTAGATTTAGTGCTGCTAATGTCATCAAAATGGTTCCAGGCCCCACCAGATATGCTGGTCCAAGATGTAAAATCAGCATCTGAGCTCTTTGTAACACCATCAATCGAAAAGGATATACTTGAGATGACAAACTTAGAGGGGAAGCGCATGTATGGGGGCAGTTGGTGTGACCCACTTGCAAGCCTACATTGGGTTGTTCATTTTGGCAGGAGTCTACAAGTCAAAAGGCGAAGCAACAGCAAGCCTTTGGAATGCTGACACTGGAAGGGCAATATTTCCAGCCACCATGTCTCTAAAGACATTCCATGTTTTCTCCCATGTCATACCCTTTGATGACAGAGAAACAAGGCAGGGCCGACGAGAGCATGACAGACTTGCAGCAGTACGGGATGTATAGGACAAGTGGGTTCAGCAATTACCCTTTCTTTACAATCCAGGCCCCCACGTGACTGTGGATGAATGTCTGGTTGCGTTTCGTTTCGTGCTGCCCCTTCAGACAATATATACCAAGCAAACTGGCCAAATACGGTATCAAAATATGGGCAGCATGTGATGCACAGTCCAGCTATGCCTGGAATATGCAGATGTACACTGGTAAATCCCCTGGGGAAGCACCTGAAAAAAATCAGGGCATGAGGGTGGTACTAGATATGGCTGAAGGACTGAATGGTCATAACATTACATGTGATAATTTTTTCACATCGTATGCCCTGGGTGAGGAACTGCTGAAAAAGAAAGTTAGGGGACATGTTGGGGACAGTGAGAAAAAACAATAAAACACCAAAAAGATCTTTCGTTCCAATTGTAGGTCAATCAGTGAGATTTAATGGTGATTTGCATATTTTTTCATAGTTGGGTAATAGGTGTTCTGGATGTATAAGGGGGGGTGGGGAGGGGGTTATTTTTTATTTAAAGGGCTATTTAGGTAGTCAACAAAGAAACATAAAGTACCTGACACAAACTTGTGGTAACAATTTCAATTATAATCATTATCTGGAGGTTTAAATTGCTGGGGTCAAATTGACCCCATGGATAAAAGATGTTAGTAAATTTAAAGATAACCGGAGGGTTAAATATGTATTGCTCCTTGAAAAGTTAGAATTGGTTTTAGGAGTGTATACTAGTGGATATTGAATGCTAGGTAGCCACAGAGCACAATGTCCCCGTCTGTATAAATATAACAGTTGTTGCAGTTACGGTGCCTGAGTTGCTATAACAACATTTGTTATTGTTATGTGTTTACAGAATGCCATTCAAAGAGAAAACAAGAGGGTAGATTACCAGGGAGGTCATGGAGAAGGCTTCAGTATTCATAGATTAGGACACTAGATGGTGTTGAAATCTACATGCAATCTCTTTTGGGAAGACCTTAGGCATTTTAAATGGTTTTTGATATTTATTTCAAAAACCATCCACATGCTAATGTTATATACATTTTGCAGCACATTGCACCGTCTAATCGATATTGATAATGGTCCATAGGCCTATGAATCCAGGTCGTTTTTAGGAAGTCCGTCGTGAGCATAAATGCTGCAGTTCATAAACCAAAATCGTAATAAGTTTAGGCTAGTGCTGAAATGACATGGTATGCACTGATATTTGCTTAGAGATGTAGTCATTGACAGTTTGTAGTGCCAATGGTGGAACTACTGCCAAAATACACAGAGCAGAGGTTACTGAGAGCATTTATTTTGTAGTGAGGGTGAGTAACCATGCTCCAGTGACAAGTGTGTATTATTTACAAAAAGGGGGTGCTAACAAAGCTTGTATTCAATAATTAATATGCTCAGTTTAAGCAATAAGAGTTTTATACAGGACTTTGTTCTAGTGAATAGGATAAATGCAATGCAAATACAATCATATTTAGAAGTTTTGGAATGTAAGGTGTTGGTTTTTAACCTGCTTGATTTGTGCAGTAATGAAAAGTAAAGATAACAAGGAAATGTTACCATGTAAAATGTGAGTATTTGGAGCGTTTGCTCGCTGGCCCCACATCGCCAGGACGTCGCAGGATGTAGGGCCAATACTGAAGGGCCAATAATGCTGTAAATACTGCTACTGTAAATCACACTGATGAATGTGATTACATTGCTGACATGTTGGCGACTTACTATGTCTGCTTTAAAAAACACTTAGGCTGCCCACCTAAGACATTTCAATGCAGGAAAAACCCTGTGTTAGTAATGGATACTCCTGTTCATAATTCTGTGAGGCCTTATCATTATAAAATATTTGACCAACTTCATATTAATGGCCAGAATTTTGGATGAAAACTTGGATGTCCGGTGTCCACACAATATAGCCATGTGGTGTAGTTCTGTATGTATATTATCTGACAATGTCAGATATTTTCAACATGCAAAAATGCCAAGTTACTCACACGTAAAAGCACTGTCTATAAATCATTAGGACTGCACAATCTTAGCCTGCCACTGAAAGTACTTATATAAAAATAAGACCAAGTTACAAGAAACAATATTGGCAATCTTAGCTCACACAAATTAAACATTCCATATTCCAAAGCACTGTTGCTACCCAAAGTTTACTAAATTATTATATTATAACTTGGCCCGTAAAGTATTGAATGCATAAAGGTGGGTTTTTTTAAATGAAGCCTGTGCACTGAGATTAGGGAACATTACATTCCACTGAGTCACTGAACTGTAAAACTAGCTGGTCAACAGCCTTCACACCTTTGTCCAAAATAAATATTCAGCAGCAAATACTGCAGTGCATATAACTAGCAGAATGTCCAAAATTATTTTGTAGTCATTTGAATGTTCATACAGTGACTTTGGTTTTTTGTTTGTTTGTTTGTTTGTTTTTTGTTGTGTATCCCTTGATCACCTCATTATGTCCCATTTATATATCTATTCAGTGTGAAACTTAATTCAAATGAGTCACATGTCATAATGTGCAAGATGATACTCACCCATTGTTATATGGCAAATGCCACTAATGTTGATATACAAGCCAGCGAGGCATGACAACACAGGTAAGCTTTTAATCCAAAAAACGAACTGAATACCAAAATGGATTACCAAATATGTACCCTACTCCCACAAACACAATTATTGAAGGGAGATATTAATAGCTATTCAAAGAGAAATATTTGAGAAGCCGATGCTGTCAAGTAAGGATATACTTACAGAAATCAATGGCAGTTTGCTGCCTAAAAATCTTGGATTTGGGTTGTCTCACATTTGATATTTGAAAAGCATATATTTATTACACATATTTATAATTTAAAAGGGATTTGTCACTATTTTTTTTGGATACTTTGCAACTCTTGGTTCAAAACTGGTCTTCACATCATTATTGATAGTCTCGTGTATATGATAATGCCTTTCTCTCTCACTGTCTGGTTTGCTGTTGATTAAACTGGTGAACAACATTAAATTACTCACAGTCTTTCTATAGATTATTATACATGTATACCATCTGGTGAACTAATACTATGATATATACATACACACACACAGTACACAACATTTCACATTTGAAATTAATATTGCTGACTATTTTGTTGGGAAGTGTACAAGGTATACATTTTACATTTTGATATTTAGCAAACCCTCTCAGGTCCAGAGTGAACAGCAGTGCAACCAAATACATTTTTATCTTTCATTTCACAATTTAAATGTATTCAGGTTAAATCATATTTTTAACTGCAATTCAAGTAGTGCAGCTTTTCAGAAAGCAATTTTTGCACAGAAATGCAAATGCAGTGTAGTTTAGAAACTTAGCAATTCAGATGCACAACTTAATGCTTAATGCTCTGTTTTCAGTCAGAAATAAATTAAGTTAAATATATTCATAATATAATGATGAGAACATTATGATACATTGAGGTGACATAAAATGTGTGTCTGTGTATGTATGTATGTGTTTGTGTGTGTGTGCGTGTGTGTGGGTGTGTGTGTGTGGGAGAGAGAGAGAAAGAGAGAGAGAGAGAGAGATCGAATTTTGGATTAAATTTCAGATGAACCCTTACAATGAAATTTGATTTGACTTGTGACGGGTAGAACATAAATAGAGAACACAGTGTAAACTATAAATTAAAATGGCAGTTGAGTGTTAAAATATTTTTTTTCCAGTATCACATGGACAAAAGTATATCCAATGTGTCCAATTTATATATTTAATGTATTCAAGAAAAATATATTTCATTTTCCTATGTAAGCCCAGGCATAATAAAAACATATTATCCATGACTTTGGCTGGCACAACTAATTACTTTCACGCTAATATAATACTTGCGGTCAAAGGATTAAATGCAACACTCTTCACATCACAACACTTGCTATTTTTTTTTAAATACACCAAAAAACAAGCTTCATTTACTAACCATGGTTGTCTGAGACAAATTAATAGGCTGTTGATTTCTAAGAGGTTATTTATCCAAGGAAAATATTCCCATAATCACATAATCACATCCAAAGAACTACTGTTCTGAGAATCGGTTCCTTAAACGTCCAGGGATACTAAAATCTGTGAATTCTTTGCTTATGTTTCATTTAAATACTTTTTTTTCATAGAAAAATGTGTAAAAAACATAGAAAAGCCTGTGCTGAGATTGGCTTGCTTGCTTTCCCCCTTGACTGAACGCCAGGTTTTCAGGGTGGGTAGGGTTAACAGGGTATAATGTACATCACTAAAATGCTATGAAGAACCAGTACACTTTATTCGTTTGCAAAAAATGAAGAGACACACTAGAAATTAATTTCATTTCTGGAGGCCCGCTGGCACAATATAGTCAAGTTTCAAACCTGTTTGCAAGGTATTTCATGCATAAGCTGCAATATAGCCTACAGCCTTTTGGTTACCCAAAGCTTAGGTTCTTCACCATTGAAGTACACCTCCACCCAAGTACTTGAACATGTTATTTCTCGCAGTGCATGTCCTTGCTACATTACTGTGAAATATTTCTTACTGTGATATCATTAATATAGGCATGACTTAAGAAACATCTTGTTTTACATGCATTAGATTCAGTGTACCACAGTGTCCTACGTCCTACGTCCTAGGTCAAGTGCACATCATTGCTTTCTTTATCAGAGTGCAGATTGTAGATTGTCTTCATTTATAAATGTATTTTAGGTAAACGTCCTTCTTAGCTTCTCAGTTGCTAAGGAATAATGGTAGTTACCATTTGCATTCTAATTCCATCATATTTTTTAAAGGACTTCTCTCTTTCCCTGAATTCAGAAAGTTGGTTTTTACTTAAAATACACTGTGGTGTTGGAACATACTACAAAAACAATTAAAGTTGGATAGTGTTGCATGTAAAGATGTGGAGACCAAAATATAGCTTTAGGAAAGAGCCATGTTTACTTTTCACATAGAACAACAACACCCTATTGGGTAGTGCGAATTTGGCTCAACATAGCCAAAAAATGCAAGAACATTACAGGAGCACAGACGGCACAAGAAACTTCATAAAACACTGAGAATGGGTTGCAGTGACCATTGCTTGTTGGCTTCACAGAGAGGCCTGAATGTGGGCTGCTCCCTTAGCAGAGAGGTGAATTCAGAGGACACAAACTAGGGACCATTGTCCGTCATGACGGCTCAGGCCAAAGCCTAGTGAGCATAGAGCTGGTCCAGGAAAATGATCACTGTCCCAGAGGTGACGCTAGCCAACTTCTGGCCACTTAAAGTGGAGGTTATAGACCACAGCGAGAAATCTGAGGTGATGTGGGATATTATGTATCTCACCACAGGCATCAAGCTGTAGGTTGTCCCATTGAGCTGTTAGCCAGTCCAAGGGCTGGAGTTGAGGATGAGCAGGCCACACAGTTTTCCCACTAGTGAGGCTTGGCATCATGACCTGACAAGCTCCTCCAAGTCGTAGTCTATGCCAGGCCACTATACAAGGTCACAGCATCATTCTTTGACCTTGATGATCTGCGCAGTGATACCAGTGTCCCCTGGGGGACCCACGGTTATTGTAGATATTGCCCCAGCATGTGAGTTCATGTTTCACATGGGAGAAAGGTTCCAGTTAAAATGGGACACGGAGATGCCACCTGTGCCTGATGTAGTCTCAGAGAATCGTAAAGGTGGGCTTAGCGGCTGAGGTGGGCTCTTGTTCATTGAGGGACACAGTGTCTTTCAGCCGTGAGCAGACCATGTGCAGTCCCTGTTTTTCATCCTACGGAGAAGTGGCTGGGGCCTGTAGGGCAGTGTGATAGGAAAGCCAGTTTACCATGTACTGTCGTAAACTGCAGCTTGAACTAATTCTGCTGTAAGCAATCTGCCCACCTTTGGGGATTAAGTGATGGAAGAATGTCACCTGTGAGCCCAGACACCTTAGTCCCTCAAGCCTCCGACACGTAAGACGTACACGAGTCCCCTTTAAGCGCAGCTGAGCCCCGTTTGTGCCTCCCATCTGGTTACCAACGCTGTGGCCATTGAAGCTGCTTAATGCAAAGGCCCTCGTGTTGGTGTAAAATTACTGTTCCATTAGCATTAGCATCCCCACTGCGTAGAGTGACGGAGGGACCAGCGGGGGTTTGTAACCGTAGAAGCTTTGCACACAAGAAGCTGCCCATTGTATTTTATTCTTAAACTGACAGAACGTGAATCATGGTGTCAGTTAGCACTTTATACATGCATAGTGCTGTTTATTCCCATGTGGGAAAAGGTGCCAAGATTCAAAGCATGGCTTTTGTCTGTGAATGCGATTACTGATACGCACCTGCACACCGTACGACTAGACTTGCGGCATTTTTATCTGGGTGTTAGAACACTTTGCATGAAAACGGTACCAAGATGTACCTTTTAAATAAAAAATTTAAACAGAATTTTCATGTTCTTATGAAACTGTTACATTATTAGCATCTGACTATGCTGAAAAGGCTAGCAAGGAGTGTTCAACCTTTTATGGCATGAGATCACAAATACTGTATGTGTTGCAAATGTTCCTAACTAAACATTCTAATGCTGATGTAACAATCACATTCTAATGCTGATGTAACAATCACATTCTAATGCTGATGTAACAATCACAACCAGTTTGAAAGCAATGGAGTTCTAGAAAAAACATTGGGGAAAAAACCCCACTCTGCCGTGGCTAAAGCGTGCTTGCACAGAGAGCAGAGAGGCAGTAGTGTGCGTGCATGCAGAGTGTTAAGGAGAGGAAAACACAACACCTGAGTGCTGGGTGGCGACATGGCAACTGTAGCCACACCTGGTGCTCCCTGGACTAATCATGGTGGTGATTTATAAACCAGCTGGGTTTTCATAGGCAGATCAGTGTATCGCTGTGAAGTTGGCTTCTTTCTCTTTTTCCTCTCTCTCTCTCTCTCTCTCTCTCTCTCCCTCCCTCTCCCCCTCTCTCTCCCTCTCTCATGAGGCAGGTGTTTACTGTAGGCATGGACTTAAAACACTTGAGTCCACCTGTCAAGGTCACGCAGGCGCTTGGATTTCAGGTAAGCGTTCATGAGAAGATGAGTTTTAAAGCGTTATATTAGCATTAGCAAGTGCCCATCACTGATTTCTTTATCGGAGTGTAGGGCAATCCTCTCTAAAGAACTGTAGATTGTCAATTATAAATCTATTTTAGGTAAACTTCCTTCCTAGCTTCTCAGTTGCTAAGGAATAATGGTAGTTACCATTTGTATGTTTAACCATGTTTATTTCTTCATTTTGGGTATTTACTTTACTTCTGCATTTTGGGTCCTTCATACCGAGTAATGCGAAGGTGGCTCAACATAGCCAAAAATGCAAGATAATTACAGAAGCGCAGACAGCAGCAAATTTATAAATCACTGAATCACTGAGAAGTGGCTGGTGACATGGTAAAGGGGAGTCTGAGTCTGTGGTCACCAATGAGAATCCTTCAGCCATGTGGGCACAAAGTCCATTTTTGGGAGACTGATTTAACCGCGCCCTGGCCGTTGGCCTCACGGTGATAAGGAAAGGTCTGAATGCGAGGTAGGAGGTGAATTCAGAGGACACAATCTGGGGACCATTGTCTGACATGATGGTGAGGCTTGGCATCATGACCTAACAAGTTCCTCTAAGTCATAGTCTATGCCAGGCCACCATACAAGGTCACGGCATCGTTGTTTGAACTTGATGATCTGCGCAGTGATACCTGTGTCCCCTGGGGGACCCATGGTTATTGTAGATATTGCCCCAGCATGTGAGTTCATGTTTCACATGGGGGAAAGGTTCCAGTTCAGATGCCACCTGTGCCTGATGTAGTCTCAGAGTATCGTGAAGGTGGGCTCAACAGCTGAGGTGGCCTCGTGTTCATTGAGGGTCTTCATCCTACAGAGAAGTGGCTGGGGCCTATAGGGAAGTGTGATGTGAAAGTCTGCCACCCCTTTACCATGTACTGGTGTAAACTGCAGCTTGAGCCCATTCTGATGTAAGGAATCTGCCCACCTTTGGAGATGAAGAGGGCTGTGTACCCTGCCCGACATGGACATCAGGGCTGTCAGAGCTCAGTGGTCTGTCCTCAGCACAACATCCATACAGGCACGGGCACATGCATGTGAGAGCCTCGTGCTTACCAATGGGCACATATCTGTAGGGCTGAGAGAACAAGTGGCGAATGCTGTGGGCCTTTCCACACCATAATGGAACAAGTCAGGCTGGTGCCAATGGCCACAGCAGATGCGTCGCATGTTGCGATTATAGGGTAGTTCAGGTGGAAGTGGGCCAGGCTAGGAGGTATGATGAGGAGGTGCTTCAGTTCCTCAAAGGCTGCCTGATAGACAGGGGTCCAGGACCAGGGGGCGTCCTGTTTAAGTTTATGCCTCAACAGTGCAGCGATGGAGGAGTGCTCTAGTAGAAATTGCATGTAGTATGCTGTCATCCCAAGGAAGCATGTCACCTGTGAGATTGTGGTGGGGACAGGCACCCACAGGATGGCATCCACATTTGACTGGAGGGAAGAAAGGTTATCCGCAGACACACAGAAGCCTACAAAGTCTGTGGTAGGCATGGAGAACATACACAATGTTAACCAAGGATTAAGGATTCAGGATTCAGGTCCATCTGAAAACCAAACCTACTGGTTAAATAGGCATGCACATCATACCGAGAGAGAGATTAAAAGCTCAAAAAGACTTGACTGAAAACCTGTCATTTTGGTTTGGTTTATTTTGCCTTTGTTGGTTTGCTGTTTTAATTGATCATTTTTACCAGAAATCCCTTGAGGGTGAAAGAAGCTTTTTTCATTTTTTTCAATGTTTTTATCTCTCTCTCAAAATAAAAAACCGGTCAAAACATGTATTCCCCCATCTCCCTCTATTCAGCTCAGGCAATTGCCTTGATTAACTGATAAACCCTGCATTAATGGCACCAGTGTTGCTCTGATGTCAAAACAAATGCCGCAACCGTACCAACTGTCTGGTCATTTGAATGTCTTGCTAGCAAACTTTACTGAACCACAACTGTCGTAATCATAATATATCACCCTCCAGCTGTATTCTTCTTTGAGCTTTTAGATATTATCAGAACAACACCGGAAATGAGCAATGTAATATAAATTTATATTTGCAAAAATATTTAATTTATATTTTCTTCTTTTCTTCACAGGGTACAAGATGTCATCCACATCTTTCCAAGGTATAGTACGTACTTTTGTAATTGCAATGCTTATACTGGGTTGTTTTGGGATTTTATTTTTTACTTATTGGATGGGACCCACTACCTGGCTGTCAAGTCAAGTGAAATTAAAAGCACCTGCACCAATGGTGAAAAACCTTGAATCCAAAAAGGAACAAAACCAGATTATTATACTAATCTGGATGTGGCCATTTGGCCAAGCTTTTGGTCTGACCTCCTGTAGTGCCCTGTTTGACATTGATGGCTGTCACCTAACAGCAGACCGAAATATGTTCAACAAGTCGCATGGGGTTATTTTCCATCACAGAGACATTCGCTCAGATTTATCAAACCTGCCACTATCACAGCGCCCAATATTCCAAAAATGGGTGTGGATGAACTTTGAATCACCCACAAATTCAAGAAAGATTACTGGTCTCAGAAGCCTGTTCAATTTGACTTCAAATTACAGACACGATGCTGATATTCCAGTGTATTATGGGACAATTGTACAAGCTGAGGGGAATAACTTCAAAATACCAAGCAAAGACAAGTTAGTGTGCTGGATTGTGAGCAACTGGAACCCAAGTTCCAGAAGAGTGGCATACTATAATTTGTTAAAGGAACACATTAATATACATGTCTATGGACGGGCCTTTGGGAAACCAGTCACCAGTCAGACTTTCATCCCACAATTGCCAGCTGTAAATTCTATCTGTCATTTGAGAACTCAATCCATAAAGACTACATCACTGAAAAACTGTACAACCCACTTTCTGTGGGCACTGTGCCAATTGTTCTTGGGCCATCAAGACAGAACTATGAGAACTTTGTCCCAGGGGATGCCTTGATACATGTAGATGATTTTTTCTCCCCCAAAGAGCTGGCTGAGCACATACTGTTCCTAGACAAGAACGATGACATGTACCATCGATACTTCTACTGGCGTAGACACTTTGAAGCAAATCGGCCTTCCATGTTTATGGAAGCCATATGTCTTACCTGCAATTATTTGAAGACATACAAAGAATACAAGGCTATTGATAACCTTGAAACATGGTACTGGGGATAATATGTGAAATTTGATTATGAAAACTGCCATTTTCAGGTACCACATACCCCGTGAGTACGGAGTGAGGGACCTCTTTTCCTCATCTTGTATCTTCATAATCTCAGATGGTAAAATATATTTCCTTTATGCTGAGCACAGATTAACTGTCAGACTCACAATTTAGCATAATTTCATTCCATTGGCTCGAATATTAATGTACGATCTTAAACGTGCTTTCATTTGACTTGTACAGTGTATTCCGGCTGTTTGCGAATCACCATTGTTCTGCATGTAATTTTGCTGCGCACTCCACTGTTGTAACTGGAAGATTCATTTTGTTTACTATGCTTAGTACTTCTACCAAAACCTCTTCCCATTGGTCATTAGATTACACCTGGAGGTGATTGTGGATAAAATTGATGGCTCTTACCTGGACAGTGTAATCTTATTCGTAAGGTGTAATTTTGACTATTCTAAACCACCACACTGGATCTTTGTCTCCTCAGTCTGGACATTAATAATTCTACTATTTTTTGTACTGATGGAGTCATACATATCACAGGACATAACTGCACTGGAAAGGCAATACAACTGGACATGGGAGGTTGTAAACAACAGTTGGAAGATCAATATGAGACATCAAAGCTGTCCAGTGGATGCTGATTATAGTATGGAACTGTTTCACGATCCTGTTTATTGGGAGTGTGATAACCTTTCCTACAAGCCACCCACTGGCAATGTCAGGCCACGGACATACCATAGGGTGAGGACCAGATCAGATGACGTTACAGCTGGTAAAGCAAAATGTCACACACGGGGTACCTCCTGATTTGTCAAGGGGAATGGAAACACAGAATTGGCTCGCATGACGTCCCAAAGTTATTTTACATGTCAAAAAATAATCCGTGAACGGAGTCCGTAAACCAGGCAGTTACTCATACCTCGCGAGTTGCGATGTTAAGACCTAACGTTTTTTTTTTTTTTTTTTACGATTTGGTCCCAATCAGGAAAAAACTATCGGGAGCATGCAACTCATATAATGTGCCCCCACTCTTGTCCAGCATGCTATCATGTGGTCAGCTATAGGTATTAAATGTGTACATATTTCCTCTCACTGACTTACTGTGACTGGTGATTATGTTTATTATTATAATAAACCATCATGTTTTTCCATGTCATCTCCATCTTTCTTTTCCAACTCTAATGCTTCTTCAAAAATTCTTAGAAGACGACTCATACAGTGAGAACCCACTAGAGCCAGTATATTTGTATATATGTTAGCAGTAAGTATCGAGAGACCTCTGGGTTTCCAGCAACTAGATTCTAAGGGCCTTATTTACTAAGCATGCTGCAAATTGCCACCAGTGCTGCAAAATTCTGTCACCGCATATTTTAAGTTTAGCGGAGTATTTACTAAGACTGGTTATGTAAATGAGCATAGCTGCAGTGAATTCATTTAAATGCACTGCTGTTATTTATGATGCATTTTATGCATGGCATGAAAGCCATTTTGCACTGCTACATCTCTGGTGAAGCCAGGTTTTTGACAGATGTCAAGATCTATGGATGCAATGGATAGGCGCTGTCACCTTTAAAAGTGAACATGTCTCATTAGTAATAACTTCAGAACACAGTTTAGATATTTCAAGATGTTTCATTCCATACCCAAAAGACAACCATCTGCCTCTCCACTTCTCTAACAGGCAACTGTTCCTATAGATGAAGGAGTCATGTGATCAAAAAAGATTTTATAAGATTATATCCTTTCCCAAACATAGGGGAGGGTTGCCATAAATTTAACACTTCATAAATGTAACACAGTCAATAACTTCATGTACCATGCAGCTATTGTAGCAATTTCAGGTTTGAACATATATACTTCATTCGGTCTTCTACGACCTCCCATTGAGTAAGTTAAGTAAAAAAAACTGTCCGGGGAAAAGAAATTCGGGTATAAGCCATATTTTTATTTGCAATAAATCAAATCACATATTAAAAGTTATCTTTCCTTAAAAAGTTAGTGTGGCTTTAACAGTGTATACTAGTGAAATGCTAGGTGACCACAAAACACAATGTTCCCGTCTGTATAAATGTAACAGCTGTTGCAGTTTTGCTGCCTGAGTTGCTATAACAACATGCGTTATTGTTATATGTTTACAGAATGCCATTCAAAGAGAAAATTAGGGTTTGATACTAAATGGTGTTAAAATCTACATGTAGTGTCTTTTTGGGGAGACATTAGGCATTTTAAATGGTGTTTAATATTTCTTTTTTTAAACAATTTATTTTACTCATCAACGTGCTGTGTTTAATGTTAAGTGTTCAGCTAATTTGCTTGCTGTGTTATTTGGAAGTTAGCACAATTCACTTCACGGCAAGTCGTTTTTCATGAATAAAGCCTCATGCTTCATAATCTGAGGATGCAGCTGGTCTCATATTGCCATTGAAAATCTGTTTCATTGATTAACATTAGTATTTGTATAAAAACCTGCATATGCACATTATAGGATGTTTTCATTTACTGTTGCGATTATTCTGCACCTCTGGTTCAATCATACTGTCTAGGAGGTATGAATGTAGCACTGGACTGCATGTACCATGGTTTCAATTGTATCCAACTCTAAGTTATGAATGTAATTTAAATGCCTAATGACAACTGACATGTCAAAGCTATTTGAAGTAAAATTTCATAGTGCAAGACTAAATATTTTCTGAATAAATTAGCAAAATCTGAAAATTGTACATTTATGGCAACTCTTCTCAAATCTAACATACTGACAATGTCTCTTAAGAACGGCAATGCAGATCATGTGCCAGAAAGAAGTTAACACCCGCTTTCCCCAGGCGTTAACAAACAATCATATGCATAATTTTCCGTTTCTGTCCTCCCACTTTTTTGCGGTGTAATACATGAATGTTCTAAAATACATACGCATTAATCAAAACACACAAATGCCGCATTTCTCGTTTTACCAGTGCATCTGGCGCGGTGACTTCGTAAATATGGAACAAAAAAGGTCTTTGTCTCCTTAGCATTCATAAA
This sequence comes from Anguilla rostrata, assembly GCF_018555375.3. Taxonomy (NCBI): domain Eukaryota; kingdom Metazoa; phylum Chordata; class Actinopteri; order Anguilliformes; family Anguillidae; genus Anguilla; species Anguilla rostrata. The sequence goes on from NC_057938.1 coordinate 45,142,995, forward strand.
TGTCCAACAAATCTAAGTCTTCTGAGTTTCTGACAGCAGGTTCTAAGTCACAAGACCGAGTATCAACCCAGGTAACAAGTCAGAAGACCTCTGAGTTTCATATAAGCTAAAAACAAGTCTCCAGACCTCTGAGACAAAACCAGAGGGGGATGCCAGGCATTGACTCCAAGATGCAGGTGTGCAGCCCAGCACCAAGGCATGCACATCAGGCCACGTCTAGGCATTTCATCTCTGTATCACCTTTCCCTGCTCTTTCTACTAAATTATTAAACATCTGAGTTTTGAAAATGAAAGTCACATAAACTTGTTTTTCTTTTCTACAATAAAATCCAAATCCTTAAATTTTCCCTCTGAAAAGTTGACCTTATGCCAGAAATACAAATGTCTTCTAGTCCTACATCACTGGATGAACATGACCAGACTAATGATCCATCGACTCAGGACGAAGACAGTGTGTACAGTGAGTAAGAAGCGAGCATGTCATTTATGAGTTTTGTGTTCTACACACTGCATTGCATGTCATTGGTATTTAGTCTACCTTGATATCGGTGTGACAGTAGTAATTTTTTTTAAAGTTGCCTTTTTAGAGTTAAAACATTACAGACACAGGTTTTTGGCTAATGACACACCCAGCACTGGCTCACGTGACTCTAAAATGTCTGACCTGCCCCCCAATGAATGTGTATTCCAAACAACCTTTCAGTATATCAGGGGATGTCATGTCTCCCCGTCACTCTAGACTGCACCCAGCTCATGTGCAGGAGCTTGTCTTCACAAAATACAACTTGGGTAAGTTTGAGCAAAAGCGTAATAGCTGAAGATGTATTACACCCGGGGAAGCTTTTTGATCTTTTGTTTTTTTAATCCAGGCTTATGCAAATCAAGCATACAGGTAAAGTGGGGCTTCAACAAAGCAGGGAGAAAAAGTATTAACAAACAAAAAACAACAAAACATGTTAGCTTTACATTCTGTAGTTTTCATTTCATTAGTTCATAGCATACAATAGTTCATAATGAAAATGAGAATTTATTTTTTGAATTATTATTATTATCAGGTAGGGGTGGTGGTAGGGTTCATGCCATTCATACTATGCAGTTCAGAGTAAGGATGAGTAACATATATGTTTTGATTTATAAAAATATGTTGCCTATGTTTGAAACTTGACTGTTTGTTTACCTCAGAATTATAAAAACCTGGTATGGCCATATAACATATAGGTCATTGTTTGTTAAATAGCTTTAAAAAGTAAATTACCTGATGTTAAACTGTATTATTATTATTAATGTTATTTTAAAACTACAACTTTATTATAATATGGCTTTAATACCTCAACAATAGCAGTGGCAGTGATAATGGTAAATAGCAGGGATTTTTGGAATTTTATAGAACTTAAACTTAAACTTCACCCACTTTCGATTTACGACATGCCCACTTCCAGTTTATCAGAATACAAAAACAAATAAAATATTTTTTTTGGTTCAACAAAACACAACAACACAAATAGTGGCATCTTTCTCCACTCCTACCACCTTGTCACCACAACTGTCACTTCAACTTGAACGTGAGTTGCAGATACGATTTAATTTACTGTATAAACCAAACAATAAATGTAATTATGGCTTTGGTGTTGTAATTGTTCAGTTTATAATCAACCTTGTCTCATTGTTTGTTATGTGTTAATTACATTTTGTCATTTCTTTCATTTAAACCCACTGCATTACAATTTCAATCTTCCTTTTCAAGTTAAAATATTGATTTGAGGTCGTCAGCAGTTCATGTTTTTTGTAGCTCTTTGCTGAGAAATTGTCTCTAAGTGCACGGTCTCTAAGTCTTTTGCTAATTCATTCCTTTGCTTGTCTTGTTTCTGCTTGGCCTCAGAATACCATATTTTGCTGCCAATTGCACAGGTTAATGCATATTGATAATGGTCCATAGCCCTATGGAACCAGGTGATTTTTAGGAAGTCCGTCGTGAGCATAAATGCTACAGTTCATAAACCAAAATCATAATACATTTAGGCTAGTGCTGACATGACATGATATATACAGATCAATTGTAGAGACACACTCGCACTTCAGCCATCTTCTTCAGAATCCCGGTGCTCTCAGTAATAGACATACAGATCAGCAAAGACACTCTGGGTAACTTCACTTAAAAGGACTTACCAGGTGAAAGGCACTGGAGCATACAGATCTTCTTTTACATATTTAATGCGCAAACACGACCAACGTTTCGACGCTACTGCGTCTTCAAGAGTCAGACTCTGATGAAGACGCAGTAGCATCGAAACGTTGGTCGTGTTTGCACATTAAATATGTAAAAGAAGATCCGTGTGCTCCAGTGCTTTTCTCCGGGTAAGTCAGTTTAAGTGAAGTTACCCAGAGTGTCTTTGCTGATTATATATGCAGATTTTTGCTTAGACATTCATGTAGTATGGTGTCAATGGTGGAACTACTGTCAAAATACACAGAGAAGAGGATACTGAGAGCATTTATTTTGTAGTGAGGGTGTGTAACCATGCTCCAGCAGGTGTGTATTATTTACAAAGGGGGCGTGCTCACAAAGCTTGCATTCAAATATGAGAATGCTTAGTTTTTGCAATAAGAGTTTATACAGGACTTTGTTCAAGTAAATAGGACATATTTATATATTTAGGAAATAAGGTGTTGGTTTTTAACCTGCTTGATTCATGCATTATTGGAAAGTAAAGGGAACAAGGAAATAAGTGATTTATGCAGTTAGGTTGCATGTGAACTTGAAATGCAGTATCATTCACCACCAATTTGTACAAATAAAAGCTTTTCAAATTTCTGATTATTTTTAATGTTTTTTTGTTTTTTTTGTTATTGTTGTTGTTTTTTGCATGTGAGTTCTCCTGTAGGCAGCTTAGGCGACTTGAAAAAACACAATGCAGGAAAAAAAGACTCAGGTCATAACCTGCAACATGAGACTCACTCATTCTTCTATGGAAAATCGCTGATGTTGATATACAGTATACAAAGCTACAACCAACACAGGTAAGCTTTCAATTTATGAAATACTAACCAAATACCTAATCTGATTACCAAATATGTATCTTACTCCCACAACCACAATTATTGATGGAGATATTAATAGCTATTCAATGAAGAGAAACATTGGAGAAACAGATGCTGACAAGTAAGGATATACTTATAAAAATCAAAGGCTGTTAGCTGTCTAAAAATCTTGGCTTTGGGTTGTCTCACATTTGAAACTTGAAAACCATGTATTTATGAAATATATCTGTCACTGTTTCTTTTCTTTTTTTCTTTTTTTTTGAAGCAACTTTTTTTTTTTGCAACTCTTCTGGTACGAAAATGGAAGTCTTCCCAGCATTATTGATGGTCTCGTGTATATGATAATGCCATTCTCTCTCACTGTCCGGTTGGTTAAACTGGTGAACAAAATTTGATTACTTGCAGTCTTCCTAGTTGAATAGTTTTAAATGAGGCAGTATAAATTATTATACATGTATACTATCTGGTGAACTAATACTATGATACATATGCATACATACACACAGTATACAACATTTCACATTTGAAATTCATGTTGCGGATTATTTTGTTTGGAAGTACACAGTAAAAACTTTAAATTTAGTTATTTAGCAAATACTCTCGTGTCCTGGGTGAACAGCAGTGCAACCAAATCAATTTCTATCTTTCATTTCACTATTTAAATGTGTTCAGGTTAAAAGATCTTTTTAACTGGATTTCAAGTACTGTAGCTTTTTGAAAAGCAATTTTTCAACAGCAATTTGAATGCAGTGTAATTTAGAAACTTAGCAATTGTGCTTAATGCTCTATTTTCATTCATACAGAAATTAGGTTAAATAAATTCATAAAATAATGATGGGAACTTTATAATACATTGAGGTGACAAACAATATGTGTGTTTATGTGTGCGTGCATGTGTGTGGGAGAGAGAGAAATAGGGCAGGAGAAAGATCAAATTTCAGGTAAGCCCTTTATGTGACAGAGGTAGAACCTAAATAAAATACACAGTATAAAGTATAAATGAAAATGGCAGTTGAGGCTTAAAATATTTTTGCAGTATCACATGGATATAAGTTGCACAAATACATCCAATGTTTCCAATTTATGTATTTAATGTATTCAAGAAAAAATATATTTCATTTTCCTCTGTAAGCCCAGGCATAATAAAAACATATTATCGCTGACTTTGGCTGGCACAACTGAGTACTGGGTATCTGGGTATCTGCTTTCACACTTTTCACACTAGTATAATATCTGCGGTCAAAGGATTAAATTAACTAGACTCGCTATTTGTTTAAATACACCAAAAAACGAAATAATCCCATGATCACATGATCCAAAGAACTACTGTTCTGAGAATTGGTTCCTTAAAGGTGCTGGGAAACTGAAATCTGTGGATTATTTCCTGATGTTTCGTTTTAATAGTTTTTTTCATAGAAAAATGTATTAAAAAAACATAGAAAAGCCTGTGCTGAGATTGGCTTGCTTGCTTGCTTGTTTTTCAGTGGGTGTGGGGTTAACAAGGTATAATGTACATCACTAAAATGCTATGAAAAACCAGTACACTTTATTCTTTTCCAAAAAATGAAGAGACACACTAGAAATGAATTCCATTCTCCGCTTGCACAATATAGTCAAGTTTCAAACCTGTTTGCAAGGTATTCAGTGTATATAGCCTACAGCCTATTTCTTACCCAAAGCTTGGGTTCATCACCATTGAAGTATACCTCCACCTAAGTACTTGAATACCTTATTACTAGCAGTGTATGTCCTTGCTACATTCCTGTGACAAATGTTTTACTGTGATATCATTAATGACATGACATGACTTAAGAAACATCTTGTTTTACATGTTTTAGATTCAGTGTACCATAGTGTTCTATTTTTTATTTTTTTATTTTTTTACAAATGCTAGGTCAAGTGCCCATCACTGCTTTCTTTATCAAAGTGTAGGGTAATCTCCTTTAAAGAATTGTAGATTGTCATTTATAAATCTATTTTAGGTAAACTTCCTTCTTAGCTTCTCGGTTGCTAAGGAATGATGGCAGTTACCATTTGCATGTTTAACCTGTTCTTCATTTTGCATAGAACAACAATACCCTACGGGGTAATGCAACGGTGGCTCAACATAGCCAAAAATGCAAGATAATTACAGAAGCGCAGACAGCAGCAAATTTATAAATCACTGAATCACTGAGAAGTGGCTGGTGACATGGTAAAGGGGAGATAGTCTGAGTCTGTGGTCACCAATGAGAATCCTTCAGCCATGTGGGCACAAAGTCCATTTTTGGGAGACTGATTTAACCGCGCCCTGGCCGTTGGCCTCACGGTGATAAGGAAAGGTCTGAATGCGAGGTAGGAGGTGAATTCAGAGGACACAATCTGGGGACCATTGTCTGACATGATGGCTTAGGTCAGAACCCAGTGAGCATAGAGCTGGTCCAGGAAACTGATCACTGTCCCAGAGATGACGCTACCCGTGGGGGCAACTTCTGGCCACTTAAAGTCATAGGCCACAATGAGACATCTGAGGTGGTGTGGGATATTATGCATCTCGCCTCAGGCATCAAGCTGTAGGTTGTCCCATGGAGCTGTTAGCCAGTTCAAGGGCTGGAGTTGAGGATGAGCAGGCCACACAGTTTTCCCACTGGTGAGGCTTGGCATCATGACCTAACAAGCTCCTCCAAGTCATAATCTATGCCAGACCACCATACAAGGTCACGGCATCGTTGTTTGAACTTGATGATCTGCGCAGTGATACCTGTGTCCCCTGGGGGACCCACGGTTATTGTAGATATTGCCCCAGCATGTGAGTTCATGTTTCACATGGGAGAAAGGTTCCAGTTCAGATTCCACCTGTGCCTGATGTAGTCTCTGAGTATCGTGAAGGTGGGCTTAACAGCTGACGTGGCCTCATGTTCATTGAGGGTCATCATCCTACGGAGAAGTGGCTGGGGCCTATAGGGAAGTGTGATGTGAAAGTCTGCCACCCCTTTACCATGTACTGGTGTAAACTGCAGCTTGAGCCCATTCTGCTGTAAGGAATCTTCCCACCTTTGGAGATGAACAGGGCTGTTCATTTTTCATTTTATGCGATCTTGCCTTTGCTATTGCCCATTTTCCCTTGTGGTCTGTACAGTATTTGGTTCTAGCTAATGTTGCACTTTAATGTATTTATTGTTTAGTCTTTTATGGTTTTTAGATTATTGTGTTGGAACATTGTTGTAATATGTAATGATATGTGCTGTGGTGCGGGGCCTGGCTTCAGTTGAAACTCCATTTGTGGGACAAAAAAGATTTGATTCGATCTTCAAGTATCAAAATAAATAATATTAACGAGGACCATTTTTACTGAGAATTTAGTCAGTTAAATGACACCTTCATCAACTGGGGTGCATAAATGTCTCATTTAGTCTTGTGCGCCATTATGTCCTGTCCCCATTTCACTAGCCATTCCGTATTCTCTTTTAATGTCTGTATGAAGTTACTCCCCTTGGCTACAGAGGGCAGCCATTCCAAAAGCAAAGCAGACTTTTATCTATAAAAACTAACTTCAAGGGTTAAATTATGGTGTGTGGCATGTGGCTCATGTGTGATGTATTTCCAAATGAGCTTGCTTAGACTTTGAACTGGTGAAACTGTCCTGCTTAACCAAGTGTAGAGGTGACAGAAATGGGGGGAAAAGAAAGATGGCTGTTTGAAATTCATATAACGATATTTAAGGGCATTCACTGGCTGGAGTTGATAAACGCGGTCAAGTGCACAAGCGTTGTGATTCATATAAGGATCATGTGTAGAAAAACATTTACTCATTACTAAGGACAATTTACGAATCTTTTTAGGTAAATGATTATCTGCTCACATTTTGGATGACTCAGAGCTGCCCCAAGGGTTTAGGTGGCCCTAAACAAGAAAGTTGTTGTGGCTGCCATTGTAGAATTAAAATGTGTTCCAAAAAAACTGAATTGTGTGGCCAAAGGGATGTTTGTGGGCCAAAACGAATGCATAAAGTGTTTATTCCAGTGGCTGATTCTGGGATGAATTCAACAGCGATTTTATAAATGAAGCCACAAAACAGTACAACAAGCTGGTGTACTGCCTTTGTACCTTTGAACAAAGTAAACATTCAGCTACGATTATGGCAGTGCATGTGACTTGTACAACGTCACCATGTCACCAGATCCCAACCCATTATATCTAATCAGTATGAAAACTCTATTAAGGTGAATTACACAAGTTATACATGATGGGGTGTGCCCTTTGTTCTTGGAAAAACCACTGATGTTTATGGGCAGTTCACAGAGCCACAACCAATAGAGGAAGTTTTCAAACCATAAAAAAACTGTAGGCAGATTATCTTTCAAGTCACTTAATGATGCCTTCCTTGTCTTTATATGTAGCCAGTTCTTCCAAGACTGTTACCATGCATTCTTTGTTGGTTAGGGGGCTTATTATGGCATTAGAGAACCCACCCAACTTTTAATAATGCACTTTTTGTTTTCTTTTGTTATCTTATGACATGAACATGAATTTGGCATCTCTCAGCATATCCAGATGATAATACTTCAGTTTTTGTTGAGCCTTGGACAGTGGTGGAAATGAAAAGCTGAACTTACCATGCTTTGTTTCAAAGTGATGAATTCTTGAATTCTTTGCAAAAAATGACAGCATAGAAGGCACACAGGTCTAGCTTCGATTAATTTGGTAGCACAAACAAATACTTTCCTGTCCATTCTTCACTGAAAGAGGGATATTCATTGTCAACTATTTGTTTCTGACTTCTTGAAAGTGCTATTTCCTGCTGTTAGCAGCAATAAAATATTTCTGGCTGGTTAGCTGGCTAATTTTGAGATCTTTCAGCTGCAACATAGCGTAGGTTAGACCTCTGTTAGGTAGGCAATGCATGCACATTTGTGACGTAGGCTATGGGAGATAGGGTATCATATTCGGTAACGCTCTGTAATCAAGGTTAGACATTCTAACATTATTTTTAGTAATTAAGTATAGGCATTCTCATCAGATCTGTTTATATCTGTGGTAAATTTACATTGAACAAAGTTATTGGAATTATGGTATGGCCTGCCCAACATCTGCTAAAAAAAATGGACTGAAGATAAATGTACTTGCCGACCTCTGATGTGGACACACGCACACACACACACACACACACACACACACATTTCAGGTAATCATTTCTCATAGGCAGGCATATCACTGCACAACATATTTACCCTCTCACACCAGCAAAGCAGAGGTGGCAGGGACCAGCGAAAGTGCACATGATGCCTTGCTAAATAGAGATTTCTTGGTTTCTTGGGAAATCGATGGAATGCTGTATTTATTTATTGATTTTTTATTTTTATTTTTTTACAGCAGCTTGTTATAGTGCTGTACATTACTGTCATTTTGAATGTTCACAATATCTTGATGTATTTTACTTCTACAGTGATTAACTGTAAATTGAATTAAACTATTCATGCTGTAATAAATACAGGAACATGCTAGTGACCTGTAAATTCTACAGTATTGTTTTTACTGTGCGAGTAAATTTTTTAATTAATTTGTAAATGATTTGTACCATTTCACAATGCTCGAATGACGTGAATCTGCCAGTGCAGATTCCGTGTGGGCTTGGTCATAAGTCATATAAAACAGGAAATGCCCTTTCTTCTTTACAAAACCACTGATGCTGCTGATATACAGTCTGCAGAGCCGCAACCAACACAGGTACGTTTTCGAACCATATAAAACGGTAAACTGTAACTGAATAATTAAAATAAATGCCAAATATATATCTTACTCCCATAGCCACAATTACTATTAATGGGTGGGAATCAGGGGCAGTTTTAGTGATTTGGAGGCCCCAGGCAATATTGACTGGTGCCATTCAGAGAATAAGGTCATATATTATTTTATAATTAATGAACTGTATGGTGGAGTTATAAAGTACAAATATCTAAATAATTTAGAATGTGAAAGAATGGTCGCATGAATATGGAGCAAAAACATTTCTGAAATTATGAGAGATATAGCCTGACTAATATCAGTGAGGAGATTGCCAGTGAGAGCTGTTGTAAAATGGAGTTGCTTTGTTACAATTAAATCCTGGCCAATGCCTGATTGTGATGCAGATGAAACTTTGGAGCATCTGTTGATTGAATGCAGTCGATCTGAAAAAATATGGGAACAAATTAAATCTATTGGTGTTAATATTTCAATTACACCAGAAACTGTATTTTATGGAATAATATATAACATTGATGATAAACTTAAAGATTTATACTGGTTAATAATATGTCTAGTGAATCAGCACATATGGAAAACGCGAAGTAAAATGACAATTGATCATATCTACGTGTCAAGTGAATCTGTATGCAAGAACATTTTAACAGAACAGAAATGTCGAAGAACAATTAACATCAAGCATGGCAATGCAAATCTTTGGGAAACTCTGGACTTTTAATATAGAAGATGCCTTACCTAATGTATTTAGGTTTTCTTGTTTATGTAATTGTTTGTAATGACTTGTATAATTGAAATAAAGTTTATTTATATATTTTTTTTTTTTAAAGCAAAGACCGATGTGAGGCCCTTCTCCATTTTGCTTAACGCAATCATAGCCAGTGAACAAAAACTATTTGGAGGCAGCTCTTTTCAGTTAACAAAGCCACAGAACTAAAGGACAGACCCAAATGAGAATTCTAACTGAAGAACTTCAAATGACCTTCAGTCAGTTAGAAGAAGACAATATGGCAAGAAAAATATTATAAGTAATATAATAATAAGTATATAATAAGTATATATTATAAGTATATAATCTTTAATTCTTTCAAGACAAAAGTATAGTACATGCTTTTTGATAAAGCATTTGAACATCCACTATTCTCTAGGGGTAAAAGTCCCGGTCCGAGCGGGTGTCTGGTTTCTGGTGGGCTGCTGCCGTCTGTCGGTGTCGCCTCTGGCACTTTCTTCCCACACTGTAGCTGATTCACCGCAACCAGCAGAGCCAGTAACGCTAGAAGTTGTAGTAGGTGCGGTGGGTGCACAACAGGCTGAGGCAGCAGTAAGGCTGATAACGTTAGCTAGCTCAGCTTCTTCAACTAATGTTACACCTGTTGTAACGTCAGCTAGAGTGAGAGCACCTATTATCAACCAACTTCGTTCGACAGACAGGAAAACGTAAACTGATTTGCAACTATATATGAAAAAATAGGCGAAATATCGGTAACAACTTGCACCTAGTTATGGAAGAAAAATGTCCTCGTTATCCTCCAGTGGTTATTTTTTTTAAGTCCTTTCGCGATTTTTTATGTGCCGGCAAATAACTCCAGCTCTAGCTTTTGGTCGCTCAGGGGACGTGTATCGACCACCCCATATAAATGAATGGAACTTAAATTTGCTAGCATACTGTATGTGTCCTGTCTTGCGTATTTCAGGTTAATATGAGAAAGGGTGGTCGCTATCAGCATGTCTAGGAATCAGTACATATTCACTGTTGTAACTCAAGTCGCAGGACGCAAAATAGCCGTTAGGAAAGCTGTTTGAAATTATGAGGGCAACGTCTGCGCCATTGGATTTAATGGGTCGCGATGAGATCATTCCGAGCGTGTTGCTTGTCTTAAAGTTATAATAAATAAGGCTGTATTAATATAACTAAATGTGTATGTATGACGTTGTTTTTTTGTTTTGTTTTTTACATTTAGACAATTTATTATGTGTATGTTTACAGGACTTACATTTAAATAGGTAACAATGTCCAGTTCTCTCTAATAAATACGAAGTAAATACACTAGCGTTTAGGGTGGTCGATAATCTACTTGTTGCTCCTCCGTCGTGGAGTCTCTGGCTGTTTTATTAAAGAATTTCGTCAGTTTAGGCAAACTGGGTGTCTTCCTTCCTCCTCTTTCTCTTCTCAAAGTGACAAGAAAGGAAAAATGTTTATAATGTATCTTTATTTGGTTTTTTACATTCTACATTTTTAAAACATTATTCCTTTAAAATGTCAAAAAGGAACAAAATACATTTAAACATAGACATTTACTAAATTTCAAGAAAATTAAGAACACAGAAAAAGGAAACCTAATACAAACAACCATACACATTGAACTAATAATCACAGGACAATAATTATTTTAAGACATAACTTACATAAAAGTGTATTGAAGAATAATAAAACAATACGTGTGCTCGGGAATGGTGTGAAGAGCGGGTGCCCCTCCTAGGGGGGTGGGGGAAAAATGTTTATAAATTAAAAAATTTAAAAAGGAAACACAACTTCACGAGGCCCTTTTGGTGGACGAGGCCCCAAGCGATTGCCTACCTATGTCCTATGGTAAAACCGCCTATGGTGGGAATATTACAAGCCAATTAAGTATTTAATGACGAGAAATATTTGAGAATTCGTTGCTGACAATTAAAGATATGCTTACAGAAAACTTTGGCTATTCGTTGCCTGGTTTTGGGTTATTACACATCTGTTATTTGAAAACTATTCTTTAAATATGCATTATTTAAAAAGAGATTTGTCATTATTGTTGATGATCTCACATAAATGATACTGTCCTTTTGGGCACAGTGGGCACTCATAAATAAACATTAATAAATAAATATAGCTGCAAGCAGCAATGCGGGGCCCTACGAACATGTCGAAGCAGGGTAAATACTAGGTGAAGGAGAAAAGAGTCCAAGAGGCATAGACTTCAGGATATAGGAGATGGCCAAGCAGCCCAAGGTTTAAAATTGCCACTCGCCACTCAACAGTTTGACGGTTACAGACTTGATTATATGACAGCGCCATCTACCCTGTATTGCAGTCATCTTTTAACCCAGAAAATGTTCTGTCACACATTTACTAGAGATGATATTAGACAATCTACATACCCGTGCGTAAGACATCCTACATACCCATGCGTACCCATGCGTGAGACGATCCAACTTCCAGTTCATGAGAAACATTACTTTGAAATATGAATGTGCATTAGCATAGAGTGCCAACTTTGTCATGCCACAAATCACACAATTTTTAACGAAACAACTTATCCTTATCACCCTTGATGGAGAGAATACCCAAGAGTATACATGTGCGATGGTGACGGAATCAGATAAAGTGTTCATGAGAAGATGAGTTTTAAAGCGTTATAATAGCATTAGCGTCCCGCCAAAATTTCAAATGCCTGTAATTTCCTTGTTTTTTGAGATATCTGCAATTGCATAGACATGGTACTGTCAGACGCTGGGGGGTTAGGACCCAAACGAAGAATGAGGGGAAAACACAAAACTCCAAACGGTAATAGGAAACAAGGACTTTACTTAGAAAACAGGAACAAAAACAGGGAACAAAAGGCCTCGCAGGGCAACTCTCAAAAAACAAAGAAAAACTTCAAAACACTGGAAACAAAGAAACTCCAAGAATCCAAAAGCCTGTAAAAATGGAACATGGGCAGAAACACACGGGGAGCTATTCTCAGGAGGAAACACGCAGGGCAGAAACATAACCAGAAGCACACACAGCCAAACAAGGATCCAGCACCTAAGTCAGGGAAAAGGGAACTTAAATAGACACGACACTGACGAGACACAGGAGGGCACAATGAACAATCAGGCCACAGAGAGGGAAGGGAAAACGAGACAACCCAAAAACAATAATAGAATAATTGAAAACAATAATACAATTAAACAGGGTAAAAGGACAGAACTAAAAACTGAAGTGCTGCCACAGACAAACCACATAACATGACAGGTACAACATGGTAGTGCCTTCTTCATGCCCAGTCCGTTCCAAGTCCCTAGATTATTGCTGTTAAAAGTTATAAGCATTTGAAATTTGTGGCCAAATTTTGTTTTTTTTTTAAATACCAGTTTCTCCGCCATCTTGGAATGTATCTCTTAGCTGTTAACACCCTATAGGGAGACATGCGCCATACACGTTCATGGGCAATTTCGGACCAATCCGACTTACGGTTTATTAGAAGAAACTTTTTATAGGTTTAGCCAAATTTTCAATCAGTGCAGTTAGCACTTACACATGCATAGTGCTGTGTATTCCCATGTGGGAAAAGGTGCCAAGATTCAAAGCATGGCTTTTGTCTGTGAATGCGATTACTGATACACACCTGCACACGGTCGGACTAGACTTGCGGCATTTCTATCTGGGTGTTAGAACGCTTCGCATGAAAACGGTACCAAGATGTACCTTTAAAAAAAAAATGTAAACAAGCTCCTCCAAGTCATAGTCTATGCCAGGCCACCATACAAGGTCACGGCATCGTTGTTTGAAATTGATGATCTGCACAGTGATACCTGTGTCCCCTGGGGGACCCACAGTTATTGTAGATATTGCCCCAGCATGTGAGTTCATGTTTCACATTCCCAGTTCAGATGCCACCTGTGCCTGATGTAGTCTCAGAGTATCGTGAAGGTGGGCTTAACAGCTGAGGTGGCCTCGTGTTCATTGAGGGTCTTCATCCTACGGAGAAGTGGCTGGGGCCTATAGGGAAGTGTGATGTGAAAGTCTGCCACCCCTTTACCATGTACTGGTGTAAACTGCAGCTTGAGCCCATTCTGGTGTAAGGAATCTGCCCACCTTTGGAGATGAAGAGGGCTGTGTACCCTGCCCGACATGGACATCAGGGCTGTCAGAGCTCAGTGGTCTGTCCTCAGCACAACATCCAGACAGGTACATTTAGCACCACCTGCACGGCCACATGCATGCGAGAGCTTACCAACGGGCACATATCTGTAGGGCTGAGAGAACAAGTGGCGAATGCTGTGGGCCTTTCCACACCATCATGGAACAAGTCAGGCTGGTGCCAATGGCCACAGCAAATGCATCGCATGTTGCGATTATAGGGCAGTTCAGGTGGAAGTGGGCCAGGCTAGGAGGTATGGTGAGAAGGCGCTTCAGTTCCTCAAAGGCTGCCTGGCAGACAGGGGTCCAGGATCAGGGGGCGTCCTGTTTAAGTTGCTGCCTCAACAGTGCAGCGATGGAGGAGTGCTCTAGTAGAAATTGCATGTAGTATGCTGCCATCCCAAGGAAGCATGTCACCTGTGAGATTGTGGTGGGGACAGGCACCCACAGGATGGCATCCACATTTGACTGGAGGGAAGAAAGGTTATCCGCAGACACACAGAAGCCGACAAAGTCTATGGTAGGCATGGAGAACATACACAATGTTCTTTATTCAGATCATGTACCCATCCAATGGCTTCACAGAATGAAGGAAACCAATTCCAGGATTACCTGGTTGAATCTGGCCCTCCAGTTGTTTTGTTTCCGTGGATTTCCTCCCCTGCAGAAGGGGAAGTATCAGTCAAGCAGAATGTACCTTGGCTGCATTCTGATGGTGGAGGGCTTGGTTAACCAGAAGGATTCAGGCCATCTGAAAACCAGACCTACTGGTTAAATAAGCACGCACAAATCGATCGCATTATGAATCAGTCCAGGATGTACGTAAAAGTGTGCTTGTATGTAGGTGTCTGAGACTAGAAACTCACATCATACCGAGAGAAAAGATCAGGAAGACAGTCATTTTGGTTTGGTTTAGTTTGCCTTTGTTTTTTTTCGTTTTTCATGTATCATTTTAACCTGGATGCCATGAGGGTGAAAGGAGAAACTTTTTTCATTTGTTTATGTTTGAACTGGAGAAAAATGTTGCTCTCTCTCTCTCTCAAAATAAAAGACCGGTGAAAACCTACAATCCCCCATCTCCATGTGTCCAGCTCTTCTGTCCATCCCAGGGGTGTGTCACAGCATGTAACAGTTTGTTTGACTGAAACATGGCAACAACCTTATTTCATCTGAATTTTTTTTTATTTGAATCAGGCGACTCCCCTGGTTTAATGATAAACCCTGCATTAATGGCGGCGGTGTTGTTACTATCAATTGCTCTGATGTCAAACCAAATGCTGCAACAGTACTAACTGTCTCGTCATTTGAATGTCTTGCTTGCAATTGTCTGGTGCTAAACCACAACTGTCGTAATAATATATCACCCTCCAACTGCATTCTTCTCTGAGCTCTCTTCCCTAATGACCTGCGCCTATGCTATAATCTCCCTAACGTTCTAGTGTTGGGTGATTTAAATATGCACTTCAACTCATCTGACAACTCATGTTACTGCTGATTTTATGTCTCTGCTCGACTGTCTTGATATCAAAAAATCAATGTTAACTTGCCCACTCACAACAAAGGTCACATACTTGACGTGGTCTGCTCCTCTAGTTTAACTCCATTCCACTCTTTACAGATAACAATTGGTCCCACTCTGGAATGTGGGATCAAAGATTATTTGTTAAGATTTGAATTAACACTGGACATTTTTGTCAGGCCGGGGCGCAGGAAGGGACCCAAGCGCAGAGTGCAAAAATACAAACTCCAAAATGGGGAAAACAAAAGACTTTAATAAACTCAACGGGGAACAAAGGGAACCAAAAGCCTCGCAGGGCGGTTTAACAAACACAACGAGAATCCAAAAAGACGGGAAAAACAAAAATACAAAAACTCCAAAAAACAGAGAACCAGGCTGGCAAGGAACAGGGGACAGGCAACAGGCAGGCGTAAGGCAAGGGAACAGGCAGGCTACAAACAAGCACGCAACAGGTAGGCAAAAACCACAAACAGGTACAAAGCCACAAACAGGCATACAGGCAGGAACAGAACCGCAAGAATCCAGCGCCTGAGTGAGGGAAGAGGGAGACTTAAGTAGAAGAACGCAGACGAGACACAGAGGGGCACGATGAACAATCAAGCCACAGAGAGGGAAGGGAACACGAGACAAAACGCAACTAATAATGAGATGATTGGAAACAATAAAACAATTAACTGAACACAAAGCAGAGGTGCCGCCATCTGGCGGCCCAACAGAGAACAACAAGGGGGGAGGACACAGAACCCTGACAATTTTACTGTGTAGGGCTTCTACAAGTCAGCTTGCATCTAAAACTCACTGGCTCCATTCATAAAACAGCTCAAAACTCAGACAAACATGCATGTAAGACATTTAAACGCATAAGCACACATGCATACATTTACTCTCCTCTCTTTTAAACAAAAATCATTTTTATTCTTTTTTTGTGTTTTCCTTTAATGATTTTCTGTATAACCTAACATCTTTGTTCTTTTCTTTATCCTCTATACTGTGTTTTATTTCGACTTCCCTGTAAAGTAACCTTGGGAGTCTGAACATGTGCTTTTTAAATAAAATGTATTATTATTATTATTATTATTATTATTATTATTATTGTTGTTGTTGTTGTTGTTATTATTATCACCAAGCAAAGATAATTCAAACATATGCTATGCTCGGCTACAATTAATCTTGAGGAAATGTCAGTAAGGGCCTCCTCTCAGCCACACGTGGTAAGGCTGAATCAACTTTAGCCTTTTTATTTAAATGTGTTCGTGATTAGTAAATATTACACAGCATCACAGTAATAGAAATACTTGGTTTTGTTGCCAGTTGGAGCTGTTGGAGTCACATAATTATTACCAAGCATTCCACAGTGCCCTACATCTCTCTTTACTGTACTTGAGCACAACACATCTGTGATTTTATTTATTCAAATATATAGATGTTTTTGTACACCAGTTGATGAAGGTCAATGTAAAATATAACTCAAAACTCAACACCAACTCCTTTAATGTTACAATATTTCTCCTGATAATTAAAAAAAAAATTATGATAATTTTACAAATTCCAATATTAGATGCCTGCACCCTAACAGTTTACCTTACCTAAATTCTAGATATCCCAAGAACAACACCGGAAATCAGCCATGCTCACTGATATGCATTACACAATGTAGTATTAATCTATATTTGCAAAAATATTAAATTTATATTTTCTTCTTTTCTTTGCAGGGTACAAAATGCCATCCACATCTTTCCATGGAATAGTACGTCCTTGTGTAACTGCAATCCTTATACTGGGTTGTTTTGGGATTTTATGTTTTGCTTATTTCAAGATGCCCACTACCTGGCTGTCAAGTCAAGTGAAATTAAAAGCACCTGCACCAATGGTGAAAAACTTTGGTTCAAAAAAAGAGCAAAACCAGACTGTTATACTAATCTGGATGTGGCCATTTGGCAGTGCCTTTGCCCTGACCTCCTGTAGTGCCCTGCTTAACATTGATGGCTGTCACCTAACATCAGACAGAAATATGCTAAGCAAGTCGCATGGGGTTATTTTCCATCACAGAGACATTCGCTCAGATTTATCAAACCTGCCACCACCACAGCGCCCAATATTCCAAAAATGGGTGTGGATGAATATTGAATCACCCACAAATTCGGGAAAGATTCCCGGTCTTAATAGCCTGTTCAATTTGACTTTGAATTACAGGCAGGATGCTGATATTCCAGTGCGTTATGCGACCATTGTTCAAACTCAGGAGAATAATTTTAAAATACCAAGCAAAGACAAGTTAGTGTGCTGGATTGTGAGCAATTGGAACCCAAGTTACAAAAGAGTGGCGTACTATAATGCGTTGAAGCAACTCATTGATATACATGTCTATGGACGGGCCTTTGGGAAACCAGTCAGCAACCAAGACTTTGATCCCACAATTGCCAGCTGTAAATTCTATCTGTCATTTGAGAACTCAATCCATAAAGACTACATCACTGAAAAACTGTACAACCCACTTTCTGTGGGCACTGTGCCAATTGTCCTTGGGCCATCAAGACAGAACTATGAGAACTTTGTCCCAGGTGATGCCTTTATACATGTAGATGATTTTCCCTCCCCCAAAGAGCTGGCTGAGCACATACTGTTCCTAGACAAGAACGATGACATGTACCATCGATACTTTGAATGGCGTAGACACTTCAAAGTAGACAAGACAGGAGCATTTATCATAGGCACATGTCTTGCCTGTAATTATATTAGGACACACCGCAACGAATACAAGGTTATCAATAACCTTAACACATGGTACTGGGGATGATTTTAAAAAAGCGTAGTGAAGGACTTGTTTTGTTTTTTTTCTTCATAATTTCAGATTGCAAAATATATTTTCTTTCTCCTGTGAAATGCTAAACAAAGATTAACTGCCAGACTCCCCCCTTGTTGATTAATTAGAAAACTCCTGGAGGTGATTATGGATATAATTGATGGCTCTTACCTTGACAGTTTTAAACAGAAATTAATTAAAGTGAACAGGATAAATGCAGTGAAATTACAATCATATTTATACAGTTTGGAACATTTGTATAGGGTGTACTGCATGATTCATGTAGTAATGGAAAGTAAAGATAAAAAGAAAATAAGTGGTTCACCCTAGTTGTGCAACTTGAATGTGTTTATGCAGGGGATGAGGAAGTTGCAAATCTTGTTTTTGTCAACGCAGTAACCAAATCTACAGCAGATCATTATCATTGTTGTTCATCCCTTGCATACGGATGCCGCTCTTTATAGAAACATAGCCTCTAGTTTGAATTCACAAAATTATTGACTGTTCAGAGCCAAAGCCAAGTCACAGACATTTTGCCCTAGAGCATAACTTCAGAACTGGTTGGGGCTCCAGTAAATTTACTCTGTGTGTTGACAATCTTTGTAGTGTCTAACCTTCTTCTCATCTTCTCAAAGACAAAAACAATATGTGTAGGTCAGAACCATTACTATGTTGCCCCCCTAGTGGCTGGCCAGCAACATAAACAAACAGGGCCAACCATGGGAAGACTTCCAGTTTTGTATCAGGAGAGTTGCAAAGAATCTCCAAAAAAAATTACGGAACCGTG
Source organism: Anguilla rostrata (assembly GCF_018555375.3). Lineage (NCBI taxonomy): Eukaryota > Metazoa > Chordata > Actinopteri > Anguilliformes > Anguillidae > Anguilla > Anguilla rostrata. Next base: position 45,161,749 of record NC_057938.1, read on the forward strand.
ACTACGCAACCCAAAAGTAACACGACAGTCTATAAAAAGCATGAAACCCACTATAAAATTTGTGCACATATCATATAGGAGGTGTCATGTCTGGCAGTGGCAGCACTTGGTTGAAGAAAGGCAAAGCTGGAAGAAAACTGATGACCCTACTGCCTCCCCAGGTCTGCCATGGTGCTCATGTTTTTGCAGGTTTTCCCCATGGAGGGACCTAAACCTTGCCTACCCTATAGGCAGCTCTACGCACAATGCCCTGGACTCTGCTCTTTCTGTTTTTCACGTTTGTTGTACTTTTTCCATTTCTTTAAGAAATTATTTTATGGTTTACAGAAAAACACCTTTATAAAAGTTTAAAAATGTGAGGACAATATAAAAAAGGCACAGTAATTTATAACATGAAGAATGTAGTCATTACTTTAAATGTTTGAACTAAAAAATGTAAATAAATGAATAATAATCATTTTAAAATGTGGTTTGTGTTTATTCATGCTCCTTAGTCTACTATTACATTTGTCTAAAGATCTGAAACGATTAAGTCTGACAAATACATATTACATAACAGGCATTTAGCAGACGCTCAAATCCAGAGCGATTTACACAACTTTTTACATAGCATTTACATTGCATTATATAGCTGGATGTATACTGAAGCAATGTAGGTTTAAGTGCCTTGCTCAAGGGTACAACAGCAGTGTCCTACCTGGGAATCGAACTTGCAACCGTTATGTTACAAGACCAACTCCTAACCCATTATACACAATAATTGAGGAACTCAGGAAGGCACTTATTTTTCACAACACTATATTTACTGTATCTGAATTTTAAAAATTCATATTTCAATTTAAAAGTATGCCTTACAATATTTAATATATCCAATCCTATTTGTATATGGAGACCTTAAGTAATCTGTTTATGTAATACATGACAATTCTCTTACTCCTCTAGTGTACTACGTATGCCCAGCACATTAGAAAATGAGTGTGATTTAAAAGATTGTCCCCTGTGTATCTTAAAAAGGTCACGTTGTAGCTCAAAGGCTGTACAGCACGAACTGACCAATTCTCAGATTCTCACTGACACTTATTTTTGAGTGGTGAAAATAAGCATTTTAACATTTTCTCTTCTTTTTTTTTTTTTTGGTCCAAATATTCATTTCTATTTTTTGATTCTTCCAAAATCCCTTAGTAAAACTGGGAATTACACATCACATAGATTTCAAATACAAGACACGGCAAGGAAACCTAAAATTTCTTGAAAAGATTTTTCCATCAGTGGCAAATTAATAGATATTCTGAACCAGGCACAGAACTCAATAACTGATGAAGTTAAAAAAATTGTCTTTTCTGTTGGCAACTGACTGTTAGCTTTGCAATAAAAATCTGCTGCCTCAACACCTCAAAAAATTCTGTGATACAGCACCCTCTATGGATCTATGGATCGCACTGAAGAACAAACAACAATAAAATGTGATTTCTTGTCTTTGACTGCCCTCCAGTGTAATAAATCTGTTTCGGTTTCATCAGTAGACTTAGAGCCAGCATTTGTGAGTCTGTGTTGGTGTTTCAGTATTTTAGTCTTATACAGTTGGGTAAGAGGGTAAGAGTGCGCCATACCCAGGAATACTGTACATCCTACACCATTACTGAACCACCAGAACACTTCATTGCTAGTCACAGCTTCACTTCCATTTTGTATTCCCTAACCAAATGTGGGAGCAAGAACTGGAAGAAGATGATGGCAGAGTTAGAAAGGGATAAAGTTGTAACATCGAGGAGAGCTAAAGTGGCTGGAATGGTGACCTAAAAGTAGTGGTGATGTCATCTGGGACTGACAGGAAAAGAGAGAGAATAAAAGTCAGCCACGCACAGCTGAGCGTGTTCACCTTAGACGGAGAAGGAAAGATTCGATTCAACCTCTGTATGCCAGTGTGTACAATAAACTCGCCAGTGAAGTGTCTGTTACTTATCATAGTACAGGCACTTGATCACATCCTGGTTAAGTGTTACTCTGTGTTTTGATCAGCTCCACCTGCGACATGGTATAGTGTTAGGATATTTTGCCCTTATTCGTGGAGTCAAATGCAGGACGATGAAGAACACGCTGACAAAGTGTCCTCAGAGGATTTGTGGTTTAATTCAATGTGCAAGGGAGAGACAGACCCAGCACATTCGGGCGCTGCGCTGAGAGAATCTCTGCCCATCACACTGTGTAGTGTCAAGATATACAGTTTTCAGTCATACACATCAAAAGGTTGAGTTAAGTGGCGGACCGGGGACAAATGGTCTTGTCCCTTCCTGGGGACCCTCGCAGCCATTTAGCATAGGAATGTGACATCCTTGCCGCAGACACTAGAGGTGTTATACTGAGACACACTACAGAGGGGCTAGACACAGAGGCATGCAAACTACAGACACAGTAATGGCAGAAACGGAAACACAATACACTACATATAATATATATATGTATACAAAATAAAACTGGGAACCTATCAATAGGATAGCCAGGTTCTTCTGGCAACATTTTGGTAGTGTGCAGGTTCAATATGAGGTTCTGGCGGTGGCCACTTTGGCCATTTTTTTGGACATATGGAGAATTGTTTGTATTGCAGCTTTGAGAGAAACACACTAGAGGGCATTCTTGAGCTGGAAGAAGGCAGGCAAATTAACTTACTGGTTATTTGTATTGCTTTCTGTTATCCATTTTATGAATTATAATACAATTTTCTAACCTTACTTACTCATAAGCATGTATTTGTGGTCATGGAGGGGGAGACAAAGAAAGAGCCTGATTAGTAGTGTCTGTTGTAAATTTACTGCATTTACTTTAATAACTTTTGAGCATACAACTACTCTTTTGTTCACACAGCAATTAGAATTCTGAATTTGGACATGTGATCTTGCATTTAATGTACTTTGGTACTTGACATTCTGTTCATTTTTCATTTTATGCGATCTTGCCTTTGCTATTGCCCATTTTCCCTTGTGGTCTGTACAGTATTTGGTTCTAGCTAATGTTGCACTTTAATGTATTTATTGTTAGTCTTATGTTTTTAGATTATTGTGTTGGAACATTGTTGTAATATGTAATGATATGTGCTGTGGTGTGGGGCCTGGCTTCAGTTGAAACTCCATTTGTGGGACAAAAAAGATTTGATTCGATCTTCAAGTGTCAAAATAAATAATATTAACGAGGACCATTTTTACTGAGAATTTAGTCAGTTAAATGACACCTTCATCAACTGGGGTGCATAAATGTCTCATTTAGTCTTGTGCGCCATTATGTCCTGTCCCATTCACTGCCATTCTGTATCTTTTTAATGTCTGTATAATTACCTGGCTACGAGCAGCCTTCAAGCAACATTTATCTATCTAGGGTAATGGTGTGTGCATGTGTCATGTGTGATGTATTTCCATGAGCTTGCTCAACTTTAATGTGATGTCCTTCCTGTTGAGTGGACTTTAATCATATGTTTTAGCATTCATTGGGTTGTCTAGTGCCAAATTGTGATCATTGTTTACCACTGCTAGTAATGTGCTTTGTTGGTTAGGTGGGGGCTGCCATTGTAAATTATGTGTTCAAAAAACTGAATTGCAAGAAACATCACAGTGCGCTCAAACGTTTATAAATAGAACATACAACAAGCGCCACTTTTTGTGTACTTGTACAATATGTCGTAATATCTAATATGAACATTGATTACACACTCATGGGGGTTGCCTTTGTCTTGGACCATATGTTTATGGGCATTCCCCCCTTTTCAACCATCTGTAGGCAGATTATCTTTCAAGTCACTTAATGATGCCTCCTTGTCTTTATATGTAGCCAGTTCTTCCAAGACTGTTACCATGCATTCTTGTTGGTTAGGGGGCTTATTATGGCATTAGAGAACCCACCCAACTTTTAATAATGCACTTTTTGTTTTCTTTTGTTATCTTATGACATGAACATGAATTTGGCATCTCTCAGCATATCCAGATGATAATGCTTCAGTTTTTGTTGAGCCTTGGACAGTGGTGGAAATGAAAAGCTGAACTTACCATGCTTTGTTTCAAAGTGATGACTTCTTGAATTCTTTGCAAAAAATGACAGCATAGAAGGCACACAGGTCTAGCTTCGATTAATTTGGTAGCACAAACAAATACTTTCCTGTCCATTCTTCACTGAAAGAGGGATATTCATTGTCAACTATTTGTTTCTGGCTTCTTGAAAGTGCTATTTCCTGCTGTTAGCAGCAATAAAATATTTCTGGCTGGTTAGCTGGCTAATTTTGAGATCTTTCAGCTGCAACATAGCGTAGGTTAGACCCCTGTTAGGTAGGCAATGCATGCACATTTGTGACGTAGGCTATGGGAGATAGGGTATCATATTCGGTAACGCTCTGTAATCAAGGTTAGACATTCTAACATTATTTTTAGTAATTAAGTATAGGCATTCTCATCAGATCTGTTTATATCTGTGGTAAATTTACATTGAACAAAGTTATTGGAATTATGGTATGGCCTGCCCAACATCTGCTAAAAAAAAATGGACTGAAGATAAATGTACTTGCCGACCTCTGATGTGGACACACGCACACACACACACACACACACACACATTTCAGGTAATCATTTCTCATAGGCAGGCATATCACTGCACAACATATTTACCCTCTCACACCAGCAAAGCAGAGGTGGCAGGGACCGGCGAAAGTGCACATGATGCCTTGGTTTCTTGGGAAATCGATGGAATGCTGTATTTATTTATTGATTTTTTATTTTTATTTTTTTACAGCAGCTTGTTATAGTGCTGTACATTACTGTCATTTTGAATGTTCACAATATCTTGATGTATTTTACTTCTACAGTGATTAACTGTAAATTGAATTAAACTATTCATGCTGTAATAAATACAGGAACATGCTAGTGACCTGTAAATTCTACAGTATTGTTTTTACTGTGCGGGTAAGTTTTTAAAATTAATTTGTAAATGATTTGTACCATTTCACCATGCTCGAATGACGTGAATCTGCAGGTGCATATTCCATGTGGGCTTGGTCATAAGTCATATAAAACAGGAAATGCCCTTTCTTCTTTACAAAATCACTGATGCTGCTGATATACAGTCTGCAGAGCCGCAACCAACACAGGTACGTTTTCGAACCATATAAAACGGTAAACTGTAACTGAATAATTAAAATAAATGCCAAATATATATCTTACTCCCATAGCCACAATTACTATTAATGGGTGGGAATCAGGGGCAGTTTTAGTGATTTGGAGGCCCCAGGCAATATTGACTGGTGCCATTCTGAGAATAAGGTCATATATTATTTTATAATTAATGAACTGTATGGTGGAGTTATAAAGTACAGATATCTAAATAATTTAGAATGTGAAAGAATGGTCGCATGAATATGGAGCAAAAACATTTCTGAAAGTATGAGAGATATAGCCTGGTTAATATCAGTGAGGAGATTGCCAGTGAGAGCTGTTGTAAAATGGAGTTGCTTTGTTACAATGAAATCCTGCCCAATGCCTGATTGTGATGCAGATGAAACTTTGGAGCATCTGTTGATTGAATGCAGTCGATCTGAAAAAATATGGGAACAAATTAAATCAAATTAAATCTCTATACTAATAAAGTTTATTTATATATATATATGTTCTAAAAGCAAAGACCGATGTGAGGCCCTTCTCCATTTTGCTTAACGCAATCATACCCGTGACAAAACTTTTTAGCCAGTAACAAAACAAACTAAGGAGCAGCCTTGGAATTCATGTAACAAAGCCACAGAAGACAAAGGCAAGACAAAATATAGAATTCTAAGTATAAGAAACTTTAATGACTTCTTCAGTAAAAGTTTGAAAGAGACAACTATTCTCTGGTTTCTGGTGGGCTGCTGCCGTCTGTCGGTGTCGCCTCTGGCACTTTCTTCCCACACTGTAGCTGATTCACCGCAACCAGCAGAGCCAGTAACGCTAGAAGTTGTAGTAGGTGCGGTGGGTGCACAACAGGCTGAGGCAGCAGTAAGGCTGATAACGTTAGCTAGCTCAGCTTCTTCAACTAATGTTACACCTGTTGTAACGTCAGCTAGAGTGAGAGCACCTATTATCAACCAACTTCGTTCGACAGACAGGAAAACGTAAACTGATTTGCAACTATATATGAAAAAATAGGCGAAATATCGGTAACAACTTGCACCTAGTTATGGAAGAAAAATGTCCTCGTTATCCTCCAGTGGTTATTTTTTTAAAGTCCTTTCGCGATTTTTTATGTGCCGGCAAATAACTCAGAGGTGGTCCAGCTCTAGCTTTTGGTTGCTCAGGGGACGTGTATCGACCACCCCATATAAATGAATGGAACTTAAATTTGCTAGCATACTGTATGTGTCCTGTCTTGCGTATTTCAGGTTAATATGAGAAAGGGTGGTCGCTATCAGCATGTCTAGGAATCAGTACATTCACTGTTGTAACTCAAGTCGCAGGACGCAAAATAGCCTTTAGGAAAGCAGTTTGAAATTATGAGGGCAACGTCTACGCCATTGTATTTAATGGGTCGCGATGAGATCATTCCGAGCGTGTTGCTTGTCTTAAAGTTATAATAAATAAGGCTGTATTAATATAACTAAATGTGTATGTATGACGTTGTTTTTTTTTTTGTTTTGTTTTTTACATTTAGACAATTTATTATGTGTATTTTTACAGGACTTACATTTAAATAGGTAACAGTGTCCAGTTCTCTCTAATAAATACGAAGTAAATACACTAGCGTTCAGGGTGGTCGATAATCTACTTGTTGCTCCTCCGTCGTGGAGTCTCTGGCTGTTTTATTAAAGAATTTCGTCAGTTTAGGCAAACTTTCCTTAAACTGGGTGTCTTCCTTCCTCCTCTTATTCTTCTCAAAGTGACAAGAAAGGAAAAATGTTTATAAATTAAAAAAAAGGAAACACAACTTCACGAGGCCCTTTTGGTGGACGAGGCCCCAAGCGATTGCCTACCTATGTCCTATGGTAAAACCGCCTATGGTGGGAATATTACAAGCCAATTAAGTATTTAATGAGGAGAAATATTTGAGAATTCGTTGCTGACAATTAAAGATATGCTTACAGAAAACTTTGGCTATTCGTTGCCTGGTTTTGGGTTATTACACATCTGTTATTTGAAAACTATTCTTTAAATATGCATTATTTAAAAAGAGATCTGTCATTATTGTTGATGGTCTCACATAAATGATACTGTCCTTTTTTGTCACTGTCTGGTTTGGTGACCAACCTACCTAGTTGAATACTTTTAAATGAGACACTACAGATTATTATCAGATTTGTGGAGAATACCATCTAGTGAACCATTGCTGTGATGCATATTGCTGTATAGTGAACAAATGCTTACAGTTGAACCTGTATACAGTATGTGGCTGTAGATCTGCAAAACATTCTGGTCAAAATTTCGTAGCAGGTGAAATTTAGTAAATATATTTTTGTTGTAAATCTTAATACAGTAAGTGTTCCAATCCCAATTTAGATCTCCAACAATGACAACCTCACTGTAGTTCACTTTCGCCATGCATTTCGTGAAAGAAGACAGCATATTACTTGGAGCAGATGGAGGTCTGTAACAACCAACCACAGTAATGAAGACGTCTTTCGACACCTCTACTCTTAGAGCAAGCATTTCAAATTGTTTGCACGCGGACTCTGACAGCAGTACATGTGTACGGAAATTGCTTTTGGCATAAATAGCTACACCTCCTCCCCGTTTGGGTCTGTCAGTGCGGAACACCTTGTAGCCATATATATGAATATCTTTATCAGGAACCGACTTGTTCAACCAAGTTTCAGATATCACATCAGTTGATTCAACCCAAATCCTTATCAGGTCTATTTTCGGAACTAAACTACGAACATTAAAATGTACTATACCCAGACCCGATGTACTTTTAAAATCTGACGGAGTTTCCAAACATTTTAGACTTAAGTCTGGGCCAGGGTTTGGTTGAACATTCCTGGATAAAATTGTTCCGGTAGAACAATTAAGCTTCTCAGTTTAGTGTGCTTAAACGTCACTTTTTCGGCATTTAATTTGTCCACAAAATCCAAAACGGAGTCTTTCGATACAACAAAGTTGTCATTCAAAAGCAACAAACTATGAATATGATGTAGGATTTCCGAATTGGCTTGACGACAGACACGGCATGATCAAAATGAAATACTGAGTCCGTGGCAGTCAAAGGGAAGATCAGCTGCGAAAAACGCTCGTGATTGGAACTACTCATCACATTCTGCTCGCTACGGACGGTGAGTAGATAGTATATTATTACCAGGAGAGCTTTCATCTTGACTGTACTTCGCAGGGCCGTGCACAGACATTTTGGGGGGCAGGGGCTCAAATGAAAAAAAGGGCACCCTGCACCCCCCAGGCAGACATCTCCTATATGTTCATACCTAATATTGACAGTAGCGAAAAATTCTAATCATAATAAATTTAAATAGGCCTGATGGGCTTCCGAAACAAATCCCTATAAGTAATACGTCATTCATTTTTGGACCCAATAAACGTATCCAGACATGATCATGCTCAACAGACAGTATCCCCCACAACACTACAACAGCATTTCACACAGACGTCACATACAGTTTAGTTTTCAATGTTTTTTGTTTTTTTTTACCTTTATTACAGGAACAGGAATAACTAAACACAAAACACTGTCACAAAGCACATGCAATATTATATACAAATAAATAAAACTAGAAAGGTTACACTTACTGAAGGAATTGTGTGGGCTTGCTTCAAATTCCAACTGGCACTGTCCTCAAGCCTCAATGCATTTCAATGAGGGCATAGCTAAGAAGAAGCACGAAACCGTCCAGACCCAGGGCGTACTGTAGCGTTACATATACAGCCGGGGATCAGCAAATAGCGATTATGTTCCAGGGATTCATCATATCCTAAGTAATGTTAGGCGATAAAACTGTGCTTAAAAATCCTGTAGGACTAGTTAGAGCGAGAAAAATTGGCCGGAAAGTGCAGATAATAAAAAAATATGAAAGATAGCAAGAGTGGGCTTGCCGAAACAAGCCCACTCATAAATAAACATTAATAAATAAATATAGCTGCAAGCAGCAATGCGGGGCCCTACGAACATGTCGAAGCAGGGTAAATACTAGGTGAAGGAGAAAAGAGTCCAAGAGGCATAGACTTCAGGATATAGGAGATGGCCAAGCAGCCCAAGGTTTTAAATTGTACCACTCGCCACTCAACAGTTTGACGGTTACAGACTTGATTATATGACAGCGCCATCTACCCTGTATTGCAGTCATCTTTTAACCCAGAAAATGTTCTGTCACACATTTACTAGAGATATTGGACAATCTACATACCCGTGCATAAGACATCCTACATACCCATGCGTACCCATGCGTGAGACGATCCAACTTCCAGTTCATGAGAAACATTACTTTGAAATATGAATGTGCATTAGCATAGAGTGCCAACTTTGTCATGCCACAAATTGCACAATTTTTAACGAAACAACTTATCCTTATCACCCTTGATGGAGAGAATACCCAGGAGTATACATGCGCGATGGTGACAGAATCAGATAAAGTGTTCATGAGAAGATGAGTTTTAAAGCGTTATAATAGCATTAGCGTCCCACCAAAATTTCAAATGCCTGTAATTTCCTTGTTTTTTGAGATATCTGCAATTGCATAGACATGGTACTGTCAGACGCTGGGGGGTTAGGACCCAAACGCAGAGTGAGGGGAAAACACAAAACTCCAAACGGTAATAGGAAACAAGGACTTTACTTAGAAAACAGGAACAAAAGCAGGGAACAAAAGGCCTCGCAGGGCAACTCTCAAAAAACAAAGAAAAACTTCAAAACACTGGAAACAAAGAAACTCCAAGAATCCAAAAGCCTGTAAAAATGGAACATGGGCAGAAACACACGGGGAGCTATTCTCAGGAGGAAACACGCAGGGCAGAAACATAACCAGAAGCACACACAACCAAACAAGGATCCAGCACCTGAGTCAGGGAGAAGGGAACTTAAATAGACACGACACTGACGAGACACAGGAGGGCACAATGAACAATCAGGCCACAGAGAGGGAAGGGAAAACGAGACAACCCAAAAACAATAATAGAATAATTGAACAGGGTAAAATGACA